>NW_014541783.1:417417-443399 GCF_000741045.1 Vigna radiata var. radiata
GTTACCCGCGGGTAGTAAATATCCGCGGGTAGTAACTACCCGCCGCGGGTTTTACCCGCGGATACCCGTGCCCGCGGATTTTTTTGCCATCCCTATTTATCACCAAATTAGTGTTTCAAAAATATATAATCGTTATCAAGTCTCTCCTTTTGTGACTCCATCTAGTTCTCCATAAAGATATCTAATTAGGTTAATATTTCCTTTAAACATGTAATTTTAACTAGGGGTGGACAAATGAAACTACACTATACTGTATTGAACTAAAAATTAGTTTATTTAAATTGAACTGAGACAAATTGAACTGAGACAAACTGAACTGAACTATTTTTCTTTTATCTAACTATACTGAACTACTAAATTATACTAAACTACAATATAAACTGAACTGAACTACTAACTATACTAATTTTAATTTGAATTGTACTAATTTTTAAATTAAATAGTATAGCAATACATGTTCTTTTTAATTGAAATTTAATTTAATATTTATCTTATTTTATTCATAAGTATCTTATAAATTGATATTTTAATTATTTGATATTATTATTTTCTATTTTATTTATATTTCTTTCATTATTGGAAATTATTTTATTTATTTATTTTATTTTATTGATAAAAAAATATAAAATATAACGTCACACATTAATACTATATATATATATATATATATATATATATATATATATTATATGTAACTTAAAAAATATAAAAAATATAAATTACTTTTTTTAATTTATATCCATTATATGTTTATTGATAAAAAAATATAAATTTTGTGATAAAAAAATTTTGTTTTAAAAAATTAATTATTAATTTTTTTATGTAAAATGTTTCTTTTATTAATATTTTATTATAAAATAATATTTTTTTGACAAGACAAAGCAGTTAAATGAGAATTAGATCCATGTCATAAAATAGTATACTAAACTATTAGGAAGAGTGAATAAGTTTTTTTAATATAATATAATATAATTAGTACAAATAAATTATTTTTACTCAGTCGTAATTTCAATCTAATAAAAACACGTACAACTCATCATAGGCTACTCCACTTCCATGTGGAAAAGGCAAACACAACAAAGATACGAAGAAGAGTATGGTCTGTTTATCATGTTATTTTTTCTTATATGGAATTTAACTTTAACATTTCTATTATCAAACTTATACTCATACTTAAATTATTTCTTAATAATAAACTTTTATTTATTGAGAGAATTTAATAGGAAGAGATTATATATATATATATATATATATATATATATATGACATTATATTTATGGACATTTTTTCTATATAATATTTAATTTTCTTAATTTTATCCAATATTAAACTTAACTTTACTCTTCACTGAAATCAATTTATAACATTAAACACTCATCTTATCCCTATTTGCTTTTGGTAGACACTTCAAAGAATAATAAAATACACTCACCTTGGTTGATGGCAAATCCACACTTGAAAAAAGTGATAAAATCAAATTGGTATGACAGTATAAACTTAATTACAATCTCATTTGTTATGATTTTCTTTTTAGGGAGTCAAATCCCCAAGCAATCCTTATTGCAGATCCCACCAGTGTAGTTATATCTTAACATAAACTGTAACCATGTGCTCATAAAACTGTTATATCCTTTTGACATAATCTGTTGGGTTTTAACATATAAGATAAAAAGATAAAAGGAAACTGATATATTTTATTATTGAAAATAAATTGTAAATATTTATACTACATAAATTGTAACCAATTTTGAAAAATATATACTAAAATAATTAATTAAATAATACATAAAATCCTCCTAAGAAAAAGGATAGGAATATATTTTTATTTTAAAACTTTGACTCTTTCAACCACGTTACAAAATTCTAATAATCTTCTCCTTGACTCAAAGTCAGCATATTCTAAGTTTTTTCATCCTTGACCGTATCATCTAAAGTTCCACCACTTTTGGAAGTTTCAATCACTTCTGGTTTCTTTATCTTTTCATGAACTGCGTCTAACTCTGAGTTGTCAGTGTCTTTCACCTTTTCAGTATTGCTTTGTTGCTTTACATTTTCAGCTTTTGCTTTGGAAAGAGTTGTCTTAAGATGCTTTTGTTGCTCTAATTTTTCTGGTTTAATTTGAATTTCACCAACTTTAACACCCACTAACTTTACTTTCTTGCCATTCAAAGATGAGGTTCTTTTAGGTCCTCCGACATTTGTATGTACTAACTACAGTTTGTTTGTTGCTCTCCAAGATTTGTCTTTTGGAGAAGGCAACCTCATTTGATCTCCATATTGCAAAGCTGCGCATACATGTGATTTCTCTTCCAATTTAGGTAGCCCTTGTACCTACATATTGTCTTCAACCTTGTGCACAACAAACTGCTCTTCATCAATTAATTAAAGGCAAAGCTCTTGCCTTTCATTTGAACCCTGAATAATTCTTTATTATCTGAATCTTTAATCATGAAAGTTTTATCTGCAAATAAAACTTTATAGCCTTTCTCTAGAAGTTGGCCAACACTCAAGAAGTTTTGGTCAATTTCAAGAACATATAGATTATCAGTAATTAATTTCAAACATGTGCAACCTTCAATCGCGATGGTTCCTTTGCCCTTCACTGCTATTTTTTCTCTGTTTCCAATTCTGACTTTTGTGTTGTAAGTTGCATCAAGATCTTTGAATAATTCTTGATCGTAGGTCATATGGTTTGTGCAATCACTATCAATTAGCCAACTTTCTGTTGGTCTTGCAGTAGCAAAAAGAAACACCAAAAAGTTCTTCTTCTTTATCGTCTTCAACCGCAACTTGTACATTCTCTTGTTTTTTTTGATGACTTGCAGATTTTCTCCACATGTCCTAATTGTCCACATTTATGGTATTTCACATCTAGCCTCCACCAACACTTTGTATGTGGATGATTGTTTTTCTTACAAAAAGGACGTGATGGAAAAACATGAGAGGATTTGCTATCATTTTGTGGTTGAAACTTCCTTACTTATCCTTTTTTTTAGCAATTTAGTTGCCAAAGCCCCTTCAATGTGACATTCTCTCATGAGTCTTCTTTATTCTAGAGCCTAAAGTGCGGTCAAAAGCTCTGCCAAGGTAATAGTAGAAAGATCTTTTGAGTTCTCCAAGGAAGTCAATGTGGCTTCATATCTTTTTGGAATTGTTACAAGTATTTTTTGAATAAATCGAGAATCAAGAATCTTAGTGCCAAGAAGACATATTTTGTTTGCAATGCCGAGAAACTTGTCCGCATAATCATTTATTGTCTCCAAATCTTTCATCCTCTACATCTCAAGTTCTCGAATTAGATTCGAAGCTTGCATTCCTTTGATTCTCTCACTACCTTCATACACTTCCTTAAAAAACTTTCAAGATTTCATGTGTCGTTTTCAACGTCATTATTATGTTGAAAATGACTAGAGATACAACTGTGAACAAAATTGATTTGGATTTGGAATTTTGAAGCCTGCTTTCTTTGTGATTTTTCATTTGAGCAATCG
This sequence comes from Vigna radiata var. radiata, assembly GCF_000741045.1. Taxonomy (NCBI): domain Eukaryota; kingdom Viridiplantae; phylum Streptophyta; class Magnoliopsida; order Fabales; family Fabaceae; genus Vigna; species Vigna radiata. Next base: position 420,909 of record NW_014541783.1, read on the forward strand.
TAGGATTATCTGGCAAGGGAGCCACTTCGTAGTCTTGTTCTACCACTTCGCATACATCGTTAGCATCAAGATATGCTTCCATTTTGATGACCCACATTTGGTAGTTTTGTCCATCAAATACAGGTACAAAAACCGTAGTATGCTTGAGATTCCATCTTATATGTGATGACTATTTTGTGATTGTAAGTGTTTGTAGGTTATAACGTAAGATCTCTTTTGTTCTTGAGAGAAATATATACTAAACTAATTAATTAAATAATGCATAAAATCCTCCTAAGAAATAGGATAGAAATATATTTTTATTTAACATCTTTGATTCTTTCATGTTTTGAATCACAAAATTCCAATTAAAATGAATTACCAATTTTTAAAGGGACAAAAACTGGTGTGGAGCGTAAACCAACACTGTACAAACACCATAAGGACATGAAGAATTGATTAAAAAATTCGATGAATGAAGGGATGAAACGGTAAACTTGGGAAGCAAGTTTCACAGTCTCATAAATTCATATTACCAGTTTCAGCAATGCTAACTGTCACCAATTTCTTTCCAGAACCTTCATAGAAAAGTTCATTTCCATTAATTTTAAAGAGTGTTAACCTTTTAAAATTTAGATGATTTAAAATATAAATACCTGTAAAAAAAATTTTTGCTATAATCTAAATCAGAAGTAATAAAAATACAATTTGCAAAGTAAAATGCATAAAAAAGTAATAACTTGCTGGGGGAAAAGCTGAATATGAAAAGCAATTTACGCGGATACTGAAAAAGCGGGGAAGGGAAAAGAATAATTGAGGTGATAGAGACTCAACAGATTATATCCCTATCGAATGATAAAATATGTTAAATACAATTTTTTCCATTTCGTAGAAAGTGCTGTGGCTTGTGAGAAAAAAAATTCTCATTCTCACGCGGTTTTAGTACAATAAAAGTTACTGAATTTGTTATTGCATCTCTATATCTGTTACTTCACAAATTGAAATACAAAAATTTCAAATATTTATGTATTTGGATTTAGAATCACGACATTTCATATATTTAGTCTTTATATGTTCAATTTTCTTGTAAAATAACCTACGAATAAGATCACTTAAATGCATATTAGAGCTATTCAGTAATAGTTAACATAAGTGCGTGATCTAACTTAAATTATATGTTAATTAATTTTATAGTTATATTAGGAACTTTTTATAAAGTTTGAAAGTATGCCTCAAACTCGAATCTTGAAATATTATTTTCCAACAACAACTTCCTAAGTAAGGAGTCAAGTCAGTGCATGTGGCATTATAAATTCAGTTTCATAAGACAACACAAACACAGTGAAGTCAAGTGTTCACAAAAAGCAATGGATATTGTAGGAATGGGTTTTCGTCCCTCAGATGAAGAACTTGTCGACTTTTACCTCAAACACAAGTTGCTCGATGATGATCTCTGTGTCCATGTCATGACTACCATAGATATTTCCGAGGTGGAACCTTGGGAAATACCATGTCGAAAGCCAAACTTTCCACCCTTCTTCATCATATCAATATTGTCCTTTTTTTTATTTGCTTCTATTTTTATTGTTTTAAATAGAAATATTAGCAAAATCAGTAATCCATTCAAAGACTAGGAATGGTTTTTCTTGAATCTGTTAATTTGAAATACTTAAATAGTAAAAGGTTTAAAATGGAACCCATTTTTGATTGTTTTTTTAAATATTTTATTATCAGAGTACTTCAAATTAATGAAAAAAAACCATTTCGAGTCTTTAAATGATATTTCTGATTTTGTTAACATCTTTATTTAAAATAGTAAAAGTTAAAGTAAATATGAGAGTAAGAAAAAGGACAATGTTAATCTGTGATGAAGAGGAATTCAGTAGCAGCGTGGTTTCTGATTGTGAAAATTAGGCAATATCAGAAGGAGTTTCATCTATAAGGTGAAGCATCTTTCATGAACATATATACACTGTGACATGCGAACATGCTGAGAATTGATACTTCCACCGCTGAGTGCCATACTTCCAAAGAGCATATAAGATTGTCCTGAAGCCTTGTGCCGAGTGGTAGAGCCCTGAAGCTAAGCGGTGGCTTGATGATGTGTCAAAATGAACCTATTTAATCAAGTTCTTTCGAAGGAAACTGAGTCTTTGGTGGCTTGTTGACACAATTTCACTTATGGAGCTCATGGAGGCTGCTTGGGGCTTGTGGGAACACCCTTTTCTTCCTCATTGTGTTTCCTTCTTTTTTCATCTTCCATTTTGTAAGCTTAAGGCTCTTCATGGAAATGAAGAGACAAACCCATTTTTTTGTAGCCATTGAACTCTCATGTACTGTGTAAATGCTGCGATTATATTTATGTCTATTCCATTAAATGCTAATTTCTTGTTTCCATTCTTAATGCTTTCTTGAAATGGTGACGTGCATAGCTTGATTTATGAATTTGCTAGGTTTTGAGGAGAATCTAGTGAACCCTAGGCTTAAAATGAGAGATCTAATGGAACTTGTATATAGGAATGGAACTTGAGACATTAGTTGGCTTAAATCTTATATCTTAATGGAGGTTTGCTTGCTAGTTGTCCAAGGGATTGGTTCTTAGTAAGAAAACCTAGGGTCTTTCACCTAAGCGATTAGGATCTAAGTGTTTTAGTGGGTTGACTTTAATTTTTGATGGAGAGGAGATGTTTCTGTGGGTGCACGAGGGTGAAGCCGGTGAATTTTACCCATAACATTGCCCTTCCATTCCATTTCTTACCTTTCCCTTCTTCTAAGTGTCTCCAACTATCAAATTCCACCTTTAATTCTTTTTTCATTTATTTGCTTGGACATAAATTTACATTCTTTAGTCTAGATGAGTTATTAATCTACAATTCTTTAGTATTACACAAGTCTATTGGGAAATGATACTTAGTATTTTCATTTTATGTTATTTGAGTGATACACTTACTGCGTAATGAACACTAAGGAGAGCTTTCATCTTAAGTCTTCAATTGTTATAGTTTACCACATTTGTCGACTTCACAAGGGCACACATTGTTTGTAAAACTGATAATCTCTCACTCTTTTTTTTTTCTCTCTTAGACACTTAAGCTTACTAACTTTCATACCACTTTGTTAGCAAAACACTCAATTGTGAATAATTTGATTTACTTCGCTTGTGTATTTCATATCAATAAGATACTACAATTTATAGGACAAATTTGTTTTCTTTTCCAAGCCATAATATCTCTAATTATTACACAACACAATACTATATAATGACCATTAATATCCAAAACATAACACACTAAACTCTTAACTTTTACTCTCCTAAAACATCAACTCCAAACTTGGACCAAAATTGAGTTGAGTTGGCCCTCGAAGTCGTGCAGAGTCAGTTAGGTTGACCTAGGTCAAAGGTTTTGAACTTTTTTTATATATCAAAGAATTAACATATTAAATAATTATGTTGATTGACAATTTTATGTTAAATGATTTTATTTTTAAAAATTTATATTTATTTTGTTTGAGTTTGGACTTATCTTAATTGAGATTGTTTTCTAGGAAAAAAATTAAGCCTATTATGTTTGAAAATAAAAAATAATAATAATTAATTAATAAAAATAGTGAAATATACCATGAACATCTAATTTCTTTTTTAATTTTTTTTTTCATTTTTCGTGTAACACTATTTTAGGATGATATTAATAAGTATAACACTTATCTCAACACGTTCTTTAATATAGGTAAAATCAACTTAAGTTTTTAGTTTGATTTAGTTCGATCTTTAGTTCGGATCAACTTTGTTCAACTTTAGGCTAGACCAACTTGACTTAATTTCGGCCTAGAACAACTTGAGTTGTCCTTTCGCATGGACTAACTTATTTTGACTTTAGATCTATATCAATTTGATTCATTTTTCTGTCTGAGCAGACTCCGTTTGACCTTCGTCTTAGACTGGTTGACCCACCGACTCGACTCTCTTTGGCCCGAGCCAATTAAACTCGATTCTTTCGCTTGATTGATTTAATTTGACTTCATCAAGATAGACTAAACTCGAATTTCGACCTAAGCGAACTCAATTCAACCTTTGATTTTGAGTGGTTAGACTCAATTTTCAGGCTTAACATAAAGTATATTTAACTTAACTTAAAACTTATCAACTTTGATTTGACCTAAATAAGACCCAATTGAAACAACCTATTTGATTTAATCTAACCTAATCTCATCTATCTTGAAGTAAGATTGACTCACGTAGACTTACCTATAGGTTACTCTTGAGTGATGACGTGGTTTTTTTAGTTATTTTTATCCTTTGAACTTTTTCTTATATTTATAAAGATTTGGGTTGTAATAAAGGAAATTCTTGATAACAGTATACAAATCTATATGTTCAGGTTAATATATTTCCTCTTATAACATGCAAATATAAGGGGGCATCTCACACAGATCTTATCTACTATGAAATGACTTAGAAGTGTTAATATTATAGTATTTTAAGTTTCTATTTTTAAGGAATGGTCCATTAAGCTATTATTTTTATCCTTTTTAACTACATAGATGTTATAAAGCAGTTATTATATTGTTTGAAGGTAAAGCCCAAACCATTATTTTTGAACCTGTGATGGCCAAACTTTATATAAAGAAAATGTGTTACTCTCAGTTTTGATCACTAAGTCTACGTTCAGAAAAAACATACCATGAGTTTGAGTGATTTAAGGTTTAGAAAACAAAACTGTTTTCGTGTTGAGATTACAAAATTGCAAATTGCAATGACAGGAAATCAATTTTACTCTACTCTAGTTTTATCAATAAGGGTAACCCATACGAAACTACCATGTATAAATGAGACAAAGGACATAAAAGAAACTTATTATGGTGGCTATTATGAAATCATATTTTTTGACAGAATTTCCTTGTTTTTTGTTGGCACAGAAGCTTGAGGGACCATAACAAATCACACCATTAAATGCACCAAAGGACAAATACAATGACTTGGACTGGTGGGACGAACCACAAAGAAAAATTGACTCAAAAGTCACAAGTTAATAGAAAAAGACAGTGGATATGGTAGGAGCAACGAAAAACCTTTGAGAACAAGTTTCACAGTCATGCAATACCAACATGTTACTAAGTTTGCATCACGTAGAACTTCTAAGTTTGCATGACTCTACTTAAATCTTGAAAAAGGTTATCAAACTTTGTGACCAAGTTCTCAGTAAAGGGGACCATAACTAAACCACCAAAAGAAAAGCAAAAAAGTGGCCATATTTAATTAAACAATTTTCGGTCTATTTTTTGTTGTTGGAAGTGCAAGGAGTTGAAATGATTGGTCATGGAATAAAGAAATATCAACAATAAAATAATAACCCACAAATCATGTTAACATTAGTTTATATATTAAAATTTTAATTGTAATAATATAAGTCAATTTTAACTTCTATTTTTTTCTCTTTTAAATGTTTAATGGAAATTTCGTGCACAAAATGTATGTATTTAGATTTTTAAAAAAAAATATATTTATTAGAAAGACATGTGGGCAGAAGTTTCTTGTTCTTAACTTCTTCATTATTTACCATTTAATTTATGTAACGAAAAATAATATATATATATATATATATATATATATATATATATATTTATGTGGAAAATCATCATGAAAATAATTTGTTCTTAAAGCAAGTAAAGTATTACAGTGAGGTGAAAATTTAAATGTTTCCTGCTCATGAAATCCAAACATAATTTTTGTCTAGGAATTAATAGGATATTGTTGATTATTGTTAAATATAACCTCTAGAATGTTCGGTTTTCATTTGTTACATATCATATATTCGTCCACATCATAAGCTAAGACTTAACAGCACAACATAAGTTCCTATGCTTTTCCTTTTTGTAACTTGTCAGCTAAGGAGTAAAGTCAGTCAATGACTTTTCTGCATTATAAATTCATTGCCACAGCGCAACACAACACAACACAAACACTGAGCTTTCTTCGTTTTCCTTTATTAATAGCTGCTTCACCACCTTTCCTTCTAATCGTCCTATCTTTGTTACAACAACAATGGATGTTATAGGTTTTGGTTTCAGACCCACAGAAGAAGAACTTGTCGACTATTACCTCAGACACAGGTTGCTCGGTGATGATCCACAAGTCCACGTCATCCCCGACATCAACCTCTGTGAAGTGGAACCTTGGGACGTACCAAGTAATACTCTAAACCTTTAACACTTCATGCATCTTCATGCAACCATCACTTTGTTCTTTATCTTTCTCTTATCTTTTCTTTACTGTTGTTATGTTTTCTTGTTTGAAACAGTGTTATTCGGGGAACCAGATGGGCAATTCGATTTTCCAGAATGGTTTTTCTTCAGTCCTGTTGATTTCAAGTATTCAAACAGTAAAAGGATTAACAGGACAACCAAGTGTGGCTTCTGGAAACCCACTGGAAAAGATCGTGAGATTAGGAGCTCCCACTCCAACATTCTCATTGCCACAAAAAAGACTCTCGTTTACTACAAAGGCCGCGTTTCACGTGGTCAGAAGTCCAACTGGGTTATTCATGAATACCATGCTGTTACCTTTCACGAAAGCCAGGTTCGTATGCATTTTGGAGGATTTTTACACTGATTGGAAATACTCTTTCTTGATTTTTCTTCACTGTTCTATAGCCTTTCACATATATCAATGGATATTTTATGTTTTAGCATTTACAACAAGTTCCAATGATCACGTCAGTTTAGTATTTCTTGAGTCGTTTTGGCTTTTAATTTCTGCGAATTGTATGGAATAACTTGTGATTATGATCTATTTTGCAGAGGACTTTCGTTTTGTGTCGCTTGATGAAAAAACCTGGGGAAACAACTGAAGGTGGAGGTGATGAAGGGGAGAGCAGTAGAATCATGGTTTCTGGCTATGAGAATCAGTCAATAGCAGGAGGCATTCCTTCAGTAAGCTGAACATTCTTCACGAACATATTAACACTCTGTCATGTGAAAATGCTGACAATTGATACTTGTGTGCATTTTCAGAGAAGTACTCTTACTGGAATGGAAACGACCTTACAGCAAGATGAAACGTCTTTTCCAAACTACTCATATCACGATGCCTATTTTAGAAATGAATCTAACATTGAGCATTTTTCATATGAAACTACTCAGGAGAAGGAATTCCTGAATTCTATTTTTGTTCACGACGATTATGTTAACAATGAACAAAATATAAATACCTTCTACAATACTTTCACCCAATCGGAGTCATTGAGAAAAGTATACCGTGAAAATAGTGATACGGATGCTGAGGCCGTCTCCGAACAGGTAAAGATATATTGTCCAAATTTTTCCAATGATACAATGAGCATCTCCATTTGTTTCTGAACTGTCCTATTACTTTACATTTGATTTTTTTATTTCCTTCTGAAATCATTGCAGGGTGATAATATTATGAATATTTCAACAGTGTTTAATAGATATCTTAACTTAGATGAATACCATTCATCAAAAAAGTTTGATTCTGAATTATCGGACGTGGATGTCGAGGAAGGTGTAAGTATGCCATCTTCTGTCCATGAAAGAAACCAAGAGAAAAAGAAGAAGAAAAAGAAGAGCATATTTTCTTTCTTCTAATCATTACAGAGGAAGATTTCAAACAATGCAGTATTCCATGTAGAGGTGAGAAAATCAAACAGATTCATTAGAAAAATGAAGATTACTTTCTTGACGAATGAGGCAGGTGCTTCATTTGAACTGATTTTCATTTTAACATACTATTGATATACCAATCTGCATTTGATGTATTGTGTAGGCTCGGAAGGATTTTCTCATTGTGAATTAGAAGAACTGGAAGCCATCAATCTTCTGATAGCAGTAGTAAAGGTTCTTTCATCTATATGGAGACAACGTCATCAAGACAACGTAGATGACAACGTAGTTTTAATGGTTTTTATGTGTGTATTATCACTTTAGTTTGGAAGTGTTATCACTTTAAGTACATGTAGTATACGTGAAGGGCTGATGGTTAGGTTCCATAGTTCCTTTTATTGTATTATCATGTTGTTTATTTTGAACTGAGATGAAGTTTCTTATTTGTAGCTAATATAGTTGGTGGTTCTTAAAAGCAGAGTTCATTCATATTGAAACATATCTGAGTAAGCCTATGTGATGAGTACTGAAAATGGTTTTGTTGCTGTTCAAAAACATGATGGTATGTCTGTCAGGTCTGATGTTCAATATGCGGTCAATAACATGATTGTTTTCTTATCAATAAAGATCTTTAAGCAAATCTTCATAAAAACAATATTAAAAAATGAAGGCTACCTGGAATTTTATTGAAAAAATAATGCATGTCCAAGTTCTAAGCTTAATTCAACGGTTTTGAATATAATAAAAATTATGTATTAGATTAAACCAACACTATATACAAACACCTTGAGGACATGGTGGGGGCAACAAAGAGAATTGATTAAAAAGATTCCATGAAATGGTAAACTTAGAGAAGCAAGTCTCACACTAGTGCAAAAAGAACTTTAGACGTCAGTTATTTTGGGCTTTTAATGTTACTTCAAGAACTGACGTCTATACGGATGACGTTAATCGGACATCGAATTTCTGCAGGTCCGACGTCCATATAGACGTCAGTTTAGTGCAAAGTGCGACGTCTATAAAGACATCAAACCTTGATTGAACCGACGTCTAAGGTGGCCGTAGACATCGGTCAGTGACCCGTTCAACGTCTATAAGACCGTCAAACATTGCATTAACCGACGTCTATGGGAACTATAGACATCGATTAATACACTAACTGGCGTCTTAAAATGAATTTTCGTTGTATTTTGGTGCAATTTTTTCGTGTCTTTGGGTAGCGTAGTAACACCTCCTTCCTTTGCTAGTTTCTTCGTAAGAAAAATTTGCGTCTTTTGGACTTCTCATGGCATTTCAACCCTAGGACGAACCTGGGTCGTTGCCTAGGTCCATTCCGACCGCAACTGAAAAAATACGGTGAGAATACGATGTCGTATTCTTTTTCGTTGGCGGTCGGAAGGACATAGGCAACAACCCAAGTTCGTCTTTGGGTTGAAATGCCATGAGAGATCCAAAAAACGCGAGTTTTTCTTACGAGGAAACTAGCAAAGGGAGAAGGTGCACTACGCTACCTAAAGACACAAGAAAAACCGCACCAAAACACAACGAAAACTCATTTTAATCGATTCAAATGAAAGATGAAACATCAAAAATAACTTTAATCGGAGTAAAAACAACTTTAAATGGTTAAAAGGAGATCAAACGCACCTAGAAATGCAGTACAACGGAGAGAAAAGACGAAGACGATGAAACTACTGATCGCAAACTGCTGGTTCGCACAGTTATTTAACAAGAAATAAGACGTCCCGTGGTCATAAACCCGATGTCTATAATCCCATATACGTCGGTCGCCTCACTAATGTGACGTCCATTCGATTTAAAAATTAATATTTGTGTTACATATAGACGTCGACTTGGAGGGATGAGACGTCTAGTTGGCGGAAACGAATGACTTTCATACCTGGTCAAATTATAAACGTCCGTTTCGGTGGGATCTGACGTTTAAGAGGTGGAAAAGAGTGACTATTCACTTACCCGGCAGACATATAGGCGTCAGGTAGCAGGTTCCTCGACGTCTATAGTCTGACAAGTAGGTGAACAACTATTAATTTCCACCATATAGACGTCGGTGCCCACTTAGAACCGACGTCTATATGTCTGAAAGAAATGACTCTTCACCCAACTGTCAAACATATAGACGTCAGATGGGTTGGCCCCAACGTCTACAATACTAACGACGTCGGGGAACATGATAACTGACGTCTATATGACCAACTTATTTACGAAAATGTCACCAATCATCAATATACATCGCTCTTAACCTTAACCGACGTTTATGAGAAGACGTTAAACAACGTTTTTACACTAGTGTTAGTTTCATAAATTCATATTACCAGTTTCAGCAATGCTAACATTCTGGAATCTTCGTATGAAAAGTCATTTACGCGGATGCTGAAAAGAAAAATTGAGATGATAAAAGAATCGTTGGAGTTCACTGTCTGTTCTTGGAAGTTAGCACATTACTAAAATCTTAAAAAGTATATCCTTCTTTGGAGTCATGTTCTTGATTGGTAGTGATGAGTATAACTAACCTCCAAAATAAAGCAAGTGATCCAAAGAAATTCACTAACCAATAGTTTTGAAAGAACATTGAAATGGGGGGCCACGGAAGAAACTTGGAACCAGGGCTCAAATAACTTTGAAAGGCATTGATCCTTCTCATAGAGACTCATAATCATAACAGATTATATCCCTATCGAATGAGAAAATTTGTCCATTTCGTAGAAAGTGCTGAGTTAGGAAAAAGATTCTCATTCTCACGCGGTATTAGTACAATACAGTCACTTCATTTTTACTGTATCTATCTGTTACTTAACAATTTTGATTTTAGAATCACGATAACATTTCATATTTTAGCCTTTATATGTTGAATTTTCTTATAAAATAACCTGCGAATAAGATCACTTAAATGCATATTAGAGCTATAAGTGCGTGATCTAACTTAAAATACATATGTTAATTATTTTTATAGAATAATTTTACGAACTTTTTATAAAGTTTGAAAGATTGCCTCATATTCCGAATCTTGAAATAAGTTTTGTATTATTATAATGAACTTTCCAACGACAACTTGTTAACTAAGGAGTCATGTCAAGTCAATGAATGTGCAATTATAAATTCATTTCCACCACACAAACACAAAAACTGAAAACACTAAGTAGCTTTCTTCATTCAGCACCCTGTTTCATCACCCACCCTTCTTTCTTCATTCAACACTGAAGACATGTGTTTACAAAAACCAATGGAGATTGTAGGATACGGTTTTCGTCCCACCGATGAAGAACTTGTCCACTCTCACCTCAAACACAAGTTGCTAGATGATGATCCCCGTGTCCATGTCATGACTGACATAGATCTTTGCGCTGTGGAACCTTGGCAAGTACCAGGTAATAATCGAAAGCCAAACTCTCCATGCATCTTCGTGAAATCAACATTGCCCTTTTTCTTGTTCTGATCTTTACTTCAATTTTTATTGTTTTAAATAGAGATGTTAGCAAAATCAGTAATACCATTCAAAAACTCAGAATGGTTTTTCTTCAGTCCTGTTAAGTTGAAGTACTCAAATAGTGAAAGGTTTGAAAGGACAACCAAGAGTGGGTTCTGGAAACCCACGGGAGAACCCCGTGATGTTAGAACAGAGGACACCAACACTGTCATTGGGACTAAGAAGACTCTTGTTTTCTATATTGGACGTGCTTCCAAAGCTGTCAAATCCAACTGGGTTATTCACGAATATCATGCTCTTAACTCAATCCAAAGCCAGGTTTGTATCTCATTTTTTAAGAAACTTTGGAAATAATCTCTTTACTAAATTACAGTGTGTGAAAGGAATGTAAACTTGTCGAACCAAGATGAGTATTTGAAGCCTGGAATAATCTCTGTACTAAACTAGTCGAAACAAGATATCCCGTGTGACTTTGTGCTTTAATCTTGACTGTTTGTAGTAATTAGTTTCTCGACAAAGCTTAAGGAGAACCTTTCATGTGACTTATAGAATGTGTTTAATGTATCCTTTCTATTTAAGAATACTCAAAATTCATCATTAATTCTCATCAAAGACTGTCAATTTCTTCTGCATACGTTTGCCCCATTTGTCTTGGCCTTTTACTTTTGTGAATTGTGCCAAATGAATGCTTACCATACTCCATTTTTTTCAGAATGCTTTTGTGTTATGCCGCTTGAAAAAGAAACCTGGGAAAACGACCGAAGGAGGAACTACTGCACTGATCTGTGTTGAAGAGGAATCCAGTAGAAGTGTGGTTTCTGACAATGAACATCAGGCAACAGCAGAAGGAGTTCCACCTGTAAGCTGAAGCATCTTTCATGAACATATTTACACTGTGACATGCGAACATGCCGAGAATTTATGCTTCTTTCTGTCATTTAATATATATATTTACATTTTTTTTTCAGGGAGATACTTCTAACAGAATGGAAACAATCTGTCAGTTAACATATCAGGCAGAAAAAAACATCTCCCCAGCAGAACAGTCTCTAATTGATATTGAGCAGGATGAAGCATCTTTCCCAAACCCATCTAACGATGCCTATTTTAGAAAGGAAATCAACAATAGGCATATCCCATATGCACAGACTCCATTTGAACCTATGCATACTTCTTTAGGATCTACCCAAAATCCATTTGAAGCTGGATCTATGTTAACTCTCTCTGAACCTACACAACCTTCATTTGAAACTACAAAGACTCCTTTTGAAACTATGGAGACTCCTTTTGATACACGGGAGACTCTTTTAGGAACTATGCAATCTCCTTTGGGAGCTATGCAAACTCCTTTAGGAGCTATGTATACTTCAATTGAAACTACGCAGACTTCTTTAGGATATATGTTAACTCCTTTAGAAACTACACAACCTTCATTTGAAACTATAAAGACTCCTTTTAAAACTATGGAGACTCCTTTTGATACTATGGAGACTCTTTCAGGAACTTTGCAGTCTCCTATGGGAGCTATGTATACTTCATTTGAAACTGCGCAGACTTCTTTAGGATCTATGTTAACTCCTTTAGAAACTACACAACCTTCATTTGAAACTATAAAGACTCCTTTTGAAACTATGGAGACTCCTTTTGATACTATGGAGACTCTTTCAGGAACTATGCAGACTCCTTTAGGAGCTATGTATACTTCATTTGAAACTATGCAGACTTCTTTAGGATCTATGTTAACTCCTTTTAAAACTACACAATCTTCATTTGAAACTACAAATACTCCTTTTGAAACTATGGAGACTCCTTTGGTAGCTATGGTGACTCCTTTGGGAGCTATGTATACTTCATTTGAAACTACGCAAACTTCTTTAGGATCTATGTTAACTCCTTTTGAAACTACACAGACTTCATTTGAAACTTCGAAGTCTTTGGAAACTCCTTTTGAAATTATTGAGACTCCTTTTGGAGCTATGCAGACTCCTTTAGGAGCTATGTATACTCCACCTGAAATGATGCATCCTCCCTCTGATTTAGGATCTATGCAGACTCCATTTGGAGTTACAAGTCCTTTAGCATCTAGGAAGATTCCTTTTGAAAGTAGGAAAATTCCATTTCAATATACACATACTCCGTCGCAGACTCCTTTTGAGATCCCGAAATCATTGAAAAGGGCATATTGTGAAAGCACTTGCATAAATCCAGAAGTCGTCCTTAAACTGGTAAATATTTATTTTGCAAAGTCCAAATAATACTGAGGAGTATACCTCCTTTCATTTTGATTTAATAAGTTAAAATTTCAGAGTGCATTATTATGATTTGAATTTTGTTAGACTTTTCACAATGTATCGGGATTTTCTCAAGTAGATTTTTTAGAGATACTCACGTAAAATGTCTTTTTTGAGTTGGCTTTGATGCGTTCTTGTGATTCATGAGTCATTGACGGGCTATTATTCAGAACTACACTTTTTCTTGAGTTTGTGATATTGCTATATTCTTTTGAGCACTTTTATGAACGAATTCATTTGTTTATTTTCTTTTGAAATCATTGCAGGACGCTTGTATTGATGATAGTTCAACTATGTGTACTAAATATCTTAATTCAGATGAATACCATTCATCAAAAAGGTTCAAAACATCATATGATGTTGTAGATGATGACACAGATCTTCTATTTTCCAACCAAGAAGCAAGTCAGAAACAAGAAAGTATATTTCAAGACAATTTACGGGGAGTGGAGACATCCTCATGTGACTCTACAGTATATAATCCCGAAGAGATCAATTGGAATGAAATATCTAGTTTTCCTTGCACTTAAAGGTCATGGGAAGATCGGTATCATCTAAGACCGAACAACTTCATATGGTCCGAACTAAGAATTTCGTACCGTTATTGGATTAGTGGATAAGAGTATATGTTATTAAAAATAACTTGCTCTGAAATAGCCAATTTACTATAGAAATTGCATAATGACAATTATGCATTATAATTCAAAAGTATGTATAATAGGAAATGTATTAGAAAGTATTATAAACGATGAAGTCGTGTGTATTTAAGATAGTAGATTGTGTACTAGGATGTTTGTATGGTTATTTGTAGTTTCTGGAGAGAGTACCTTTTTGTAGTGAACTTTTGTCTCTACGATACCAAGTGTACTGTTGAATCAGTTTATTTTCTTTGATTTTATTATTTAATAATATATTTTATCAGCTTTTGGAATGCATGGACAATGCAGTTATCTTCCCATATCAGTTGAACAAAGGATTGGCTAGACAACCAATTCATTTTTATATTGCTCAGTTGATCTTTGTTATTTGAAGCAAGGATGGTTTATTCTGGATCATAAGTCTAGTATTATCTTTAGCAAAAATTTGAATCTTTTACTATTCTATTTATCCATTGAATTCATGTTTTTAGAGCATATTCATTTCTGTGGTGAAACTCTTGGATTCTCTACTCAATTTCTTTGGTGCTACTTGACAGTTTAAGAAATTCAGTCACTAAGATTAGATAACTTCAAAATTGATCCTGTTCTCTCAAATCTTTGTTGGTTTGGTGTTTAGTTCTATTTTAAGATAATCCATTTGTATTTTAATTTTGAAATAACAAATCTACTAACAAAACATCACCGTAATTCTTGAGTTGAAAATAATTTTGTTTTGACAGTATAGTAACATATACCGAATATAATAAAATATTTAGTTAATATATGAGGAATTTTTTGAATTGTGGTTTTTGTGGTATCTAAATAAAAATATGATACAAAGTATTAAAATAATAAATTATAATAATGTTGGATAAATTAGTAGAGAAAATGATATTTTGGTAAAAATAAATATATGGTAACTGATTTTTATAGTTAATTAAGAATAATACTATACAACTATTTGGATAGAAAGTCTTTAAATGGAGTGAATATATTATGATTCTGATACATTAAATTATATGTGTAGTTTTTCAGGATTTGATTTTAAATGAGGATCAATTTTCATTAGGTGGGAGATCATCTAATATGTTTTGAAGGAAATTATTACGAAAAAAAGTGTGAACGGTGTAGTCCAAAGAAAAAATTAGTTGGAGAGAAATATTATCGTGGAATATGCAGTTACTATTATATCTTTTAATTTTTATGTGCAATTTTTTATATGTCGTAAATTAATTATGTTGTAATTTGAATTAAGAAGAAATGAATTATGAAATAACATGTAATCTTTAGAAAGGAGGGGTGAATCCGAGTTTGAAAACTTTTCGCATATAGTACTAAACATTGTTTGGAGAGATTAGTTGGTCTGAAGACAGTGTTGAACATGTAAGAATTTTTGGAATCATTTAAGAAAATGTAAAAAAAAACAAAGATGAAATTCGTTTTATATGAATTTACTCAACTTGAGCTACATTCAATTTTCTTTTAAGTTCTCTTATAGGATTCTACCAACTTTAATAAGTTAAAACGAGTTTAATCACATATGGTTTTACAATAACCCAACTAACTAAGAATCCTTCAACCCTCCGTAAGTTAATGAAATTGAGTGTTTAGAATGACTATTGATTATCCGAAAACAACTGTGTTTTTAAAACAAGTACAGATGAAATCTTCTCTTAGAGAGGATCTGATTGAAACAATATAAATCTAAAAAATGTGGAATTGTTGTTACTGTCTTCTTCATGCAATCTTCAATTTATAGGCGAATTCGAAAAAGATCTGTTACACTAGAGCATCGGCTTTTGATAGAGTTATTGTAGCCTTTTGTACATTGCTAGATGCTATAGTGCTTATGCAGAGAAAACTATGTTGTTGTTTTTAAGACAAGATCGTCTAAGAAAATCTTGTTTTGAAGTTTAACAAAACTTCTAAAATGAAATAAGTGTTTAATCATTTATAACATCTACTAAAAGTATTAAACGTTGCTCATTAAAAATGCCTAAACAATATAAGAACATCCAACGACTAAAATGTCTAATAATATAAGAGCATCTATTATATGCATGTTAAGCACCATGTGCTATAGAGTTCCTAATAGAATCTTTAATCGTAAAAGCGTGTGATAAAAAGTTAGATCGTCTAGGATACACAAATTTTCACTAAACGCTACTTATCCTAAACGCCTTGATAAGTTACTCATAATAGACTTAGCATCAAACGATGGTAGTCGTATCATTGCCTAAATGTTTAGGTCGTCTAATGCTTTAAAATGCTTACACGTTCCATTACTCTTTTGTCTGTTGTGTTGTGTCCTCTTTCTCTGTGTAGATTATCAACTTTATTCAAAAGTCTGTTCAAAATCAGGAGAATATTTAGAGACATGAGGGTATTTAAAGAATGTTTCATACATGCTTTTTGTTTGTCTTATTTGTACATAACACGTTTGCTCTGTCAAGATGCAAATTGCTTTTGACTCTATCACTACAACCTAGAAGAAGTGCTGAAAAAAAGATGAAGAATTTTTGCTATTAAGAATATCATACGCTTTTTGCTTTCTTCAAGCTATTTTCTTTAAGACTCATCTATGTAAAGATCTTTTAGAAATTTTTAGAAGTTCATTGTATTGTTCATATATCCTCTATATAAGAGTAACCTTTTGTCTTGTAATCTCGCAAAACACATTGTTGTTTTTATATTTAGAAGTGAATTCAAACATTTGTAAAGTTTAACTCAGTGGAGTTAAACGTTCTAATCTAGTGTTGATACCATTAGTGGTTAAACTCTTCTAAGTAGTGTGTTAGTGTTGTAAATCAAGAGTGGTTAAACTTGTTTTTAGTGGAACCTCTTACTATATTGTTAAGGGAGAATTAGACGTAGCTTAGTTTGAGTGAACCAGTATACACTAGTGCAAAAACAACATATAATGTCACGCATCTAACCACTTAATAGCCAACGTAAAAAATGACTGATGACATTTTTGTAAATAAATGCAATTATTAAACGTCATTTAGAATTGTAATTCGACGTAAAAGGATATAAAATGTTGAATTCCCTCTTCACTGCTCAAACTTTGAGCGGGAGATTGAAAATTCATTCACTTTATCTTAGTGCGCGAGACCTTCTTCTCTGCTCAAACTTTTCTCGAACGAAGTTTGACGACCATCACATGTAATATTTCTTTCATTTGATACAAATGCATGTTAATTAATTACTTTAGGTATGATTTTCGTTTATTTTCACCGATTATTTTCGTGTTCTTGTCCTTCACAGGCGCATTTTGCTTTCTCTCTCACTCGTGGCAACACTTTCTTCCGACGAACCTACCTTTTGAAGGTTAGTTTTCGTTTTCGTTTTTGTTTTGAAGAACTTATTTGTTGAACTTGTTTATAATTTTTTTTTTGTTGAACGTTGTTGTTCGGTTGAACTTGTTTGTTGTTGTTGTTTGATTGAACTTGTTTGTTGTTTGATTCAATTTGTTTGTTGTTTGTTATTGTTCTTTGTTGTTGATCCTATATTATTGTTCATAGTTCATGCTTCATACAATACCAAAAACTGAAATTTGTTGCTTTTATGCTTTTCAAGTCTCGTAAAGTTGTAAAAAGGATTAGAATTAATTAAAAAAATTATTAAGGTCAAATTTTTTAAATTTGACGTCAATTTAACGTCTTCCGATATGACGTCGTTTTCGAATTCGACGTAAAAGGCCAAAAATATTCGACGTTGTACACTATTTTTGTACTAGTGATAAAATCAAAGTGTTCTTTTTTGCCTTTTTTTTAGACATGTTTTCCTTCCAAACACTTTTTAAACCTAAATGTTTAAATTACTAGTGCAAATCGTCTAACTACTATAAAGTAACATTAAGCACTAGTTGTGAAAAAGTTTTAAAACACTATTGAAGCTCTTTTCTTGTGTTTCAGTTGTACATATACATCAAATAAAAAGTCACGAATAAACAATCCTATAATGTCTTTGTATCTCTTAACGTCTTTCTGAATCAGCATCGAACTTTGAATAAAGATAGTCCTTGATAAGATATATATAAATAAAGAGACTACACAATAAATAAAAAGTATTATTCGTACATCAAATCATAATATTTAGGATAGTTTATAGCATTTAAGATAGTCTATTTTCTGTATCATTTAGGATAATTTGTTTTTCTATAGTTTAGGATAATGTTTAGTTATATATCTTTTAACGAATTATCCTAAACTATCTTTTTTATAAACACTATTTTGTTAGACAATTTTGATAAGTTTCAAAATAGAGTGTTCTAGAAATAATAGTTATATTATATATTTAATAGTTTATGGTGTATTTGTTTTGTATTATAAGAAAATTATTTGTTATTCACTATATTTATATTTCAGTTGGTTGTGTTTTATTGGATTTAATATTGTTGTTCATATGAATTATTCTTGAGGTTAATATATGTATTATATCGTTGTGCTTAATAAAATATATTAAACTGTGGTGTTTAATATACATTAAACTATTGTAAAAAAGAAAATTATTAAAAGAGTCATAATTTCATAAGTTCTATGGGATAGAGTATATAAGTTCTGCGATTTTGATTTGAGAACTACGTCATGGTAGATCTGTCAAAGAAAAAAAAGGCGTGTCAAAAGATCCTTAATCACACCACCAAGATTATATATGAATGACTTTTAATATAAAATTTTAAATTTCTTTTGTATGTGGATGAATTAATTAACTTATTAAATAACATAATAATTATTTTGATTGACAATTTTCTGTTAAATGATTTTCTTTTTAAAAATAATTATATTTTTTTTTATTTTGGATTTATTCTTATTTTCATTGGTAATAATTGTACTGATCCTATAAATAAATTACTTAGGGAGCATATGGCATATGAAAAGAATAAAGTTTACTATTTGACAAAAATATTTGTATTCTATTTTTTTTTTTAAGAATTTTGTATCCAAAAGTATAGGAGAAAAAGCTTTCCGAATGTTCCATATTTGATATATTTTTATATAGATTTCCGCATTTATTTTGAGATTGTTTTGTTGGAAAAAACATTATTGGTTAGTTATTGTTTGAGTATATATTTGAGTAAGGTTAAGAGATTAATCTTTTGTAGATTTCTATCCTCTAGCCTCTGAACCTACTACTATGAGGAGTAAAGATGATCTCTAAAAGATAATTTGATGCTTAAGTTAGGCGTTGATTAATGATCTTTTTATCATATTTAAGTATTAGAACTTAGTTAAAATTTGTTTATATTTGTGGCTTAACTTTTTATTTATAAGTTATTTAATAGGTCCTAAACTAACATAGGTCCAATAAAATAAATTTACTTTTAAATTTCGTACTTATAAACAACTTTCTTATCTTATAATCTGTTATCAACGTCTTTAATTATTATGTTATTAATTTATTAACTGCTTATTTACCTAAATGGTTGGTCCAATAATGATATCTTGAAGCTGACTCAATTATGACTTAATATCAATAACTTAATCGTTGACTCAACATCAATCACCTTAAGTGTTAGTCCAACAGTAATAACGTGTTAACCTAATATTTAATTTGCTTGATCGTTAATACAAGGAGTAGATTGAACAATTATGAATTTTAATCCCTCATCCTATCCTCTATACTATACACTTATTTAATTTTCCCTTGGTTGCGTTTTACTGTTAAAGTAAATTTATTGGATTTATTATTGTTGTTAATATGAATTATTCTTGGGGCTAATCTAGTATTAAATTGTTGTGCTTAAAATGTATTAAATTTTGTGTGTAATAAAACATATTAAATTATTTTTTTTAATATATATTGAATTATTGTGAAACATTTATTATTAAAAAGAGCTCATAATTTTCCTGGGATATATATTTTATGTGATTTTGATTTAAGAAATAATGCATCGTAAATTTGTTATAGGACAAAAGGCATGTGAAAGATCTTTAGACATTGTAATATGAATGAGTTTTAATATAAAATTTAAAAATTTTGGTATTTTTTTTATATCTCGATGAATTAACTTATTTTATTTAATTATGTTGATTGAAAATTTCATGTTGAATTATTTCATTTTTAAAAATATTTATATTTATTTTGTTTGATTTTGTACTGATCTTAATTGAGATTGTTTTGTAGGAAAAAAAATCATTAAGTCTATTATGTTTGATAAAGAAATAATAATAATAATTAATAAAAAAAATAATGGAATGATATAATGAATATCTCACTTTTTTTAGTTTCATATTACAATATATCGACATATTTTTTTAGTTCAGGTAAATTCTAATTTAAACTTTTAGTTTGATTAATTTTGGCTCGATTTTTGTTTAGATCAACTTAATTAAATTTTTGACTATATCAACTTGATTCACTTTTGATCTAGAGTGACTTGAGTCGTTCTTTGGCGGTCTCGACTTGATTTTTCTTTCGACCTAAGCAAATTTTGTTTAACTTTCAATTTAGACTGGTTGATCCATCAACTTGACTCTTTTTGGCCAGAGTCAACTAAACTTGATTCTTTGGAGTCTGATTGATTTAGTTTAACCTTCATTTGGATGAACTTAACTTGAATTTTAACCTGGACTGACACAATTTAACTTTCAATCTTGATTGACTAGAATCGATTTTCAAGCTTAACATAAAGTGTATTTGACTTGATTTAAACTCTGTTAACCTTGACTTGACTTAAATGAAATCTAAATCCAATTTGAACGACTTACTTGACTTAGTCTAATCCAATCTCATCTATCTTAACTAAGAATTACTCATATAGACTTACCCATAAATTATTCTAAACGATGACATTTTTTTTGCTAGTTTTATCCTTTTTACTCATATAAACTTACCCATAGGTTATTCCTTTGAGCCATGACGTTTCTTGCTATTTTTATCCTTTGCACTTTTTCTTATATTTATGAAGATTTCGACTGTAATAAAAGAAATGCTTAATAACCATTATATATAGAAATCTATATATTCACGTTAATATATTTCTTCTTATAACATGCAAATAAAAGAGGCATCACACATCTACTATGAAAAATTTAATAAGATTTGGCTATAAGGAAAGAAATGCTTAATAACTAATATAGAAATCTATATATTCAAGTTAATATATATCCTCTTAACATGCAAATCTAAGGGGCATCACATACAAATGTTATCTACTCTGAAATGAATTAGAAAGGTAAGCCATATAAGAAACTAACATTTATAAATGAGCCTAAAGACAAATGGATGACTAATATGGTTAAGTGTTAATATAATCGATTACATAAATTTGATAATCGATTAAAAGAGAGAACATAATATAATCCATTACACAAATAACCTAATATGTTAAGACTGTTAGAAGAAACAGTTATGGTTTTTTTGAATGGATTGTTGATGAAAATAGAAAAACTCATTATGATGTTAGAGCCAAAAGCGTTATCTCTTCTACACTTATTATTGATGAGTTTTATAGAATCTCTATGTACCCAACTATCAAAGAGATGTAAGACGTATTAGAAGTAATATATAAGAAGACATAAATGAGATTAAGTGTTAATATAAAACCAATCGATCATAAATTAAACCTAAAATTAAGAGCCTTAACCAATTTTTTCAAATTTTTCCAACGTGAAAAATTTGAAATTTGGGCTATAATAAAAGTAAGGCTTAATAACCACTATAGAATTCTGTATATTCAGGTTAATATGTTTCCTCTTAACAAATCACACCACAACAAATCACACCATTAAATGCACCAAAAGACAAATACAATGACTTGGATGGGTGGGACCAACCAGAAAGAAAAATTTACTCAAAAGTCACAAGTAAATGGAATAGGACAGTGGATATTGTAGGAGCAACGAAAAACCTTTGAGAACAAGTTTCAAACAGATTCCAAAATGTTAGTAAGTTTGCATCATTTAGAACTTCTAAGTTTGCATGCCTCTACTCAAATCTTGAAAAGGTTATACTTTGTAACCAAGTTCTCAGTAAAGGGGACCATAACACTAAACCACCAAAAGAAAAGCAAAAGTGGACATATTTCATTAAACAATTTTCTGTTTATTTTTTGTTGTTGGAAGAGCAAGGAGTTGAAATTATTGGTCATGGGAAAAAGAAGTATCGAGAATAAAATAATAAACCACAAAACATAGAGTTAACATTAGTTTATATATTAAAATTTTAATTGTAATATAAGTTAATTTTAACGTCTATTTTTTTTTCTTTTAAAATTGTTTAATGGAAATTTCGTTCACAAATCTACTTTTATATTAGTTTAAAAAATATATTTATTAGAAAGTGACGTGTGGGCAAAAGTTTTCTTAACTTCTTCATTATTTACCATATAAATTACGTAACGAAAAATAATATATATATATATATATATATATATATAATTATTTATTTGTGGAAAATCTTCATGCAAAATAAATTGCTCTTAAAGCAAGTAAAGTATTACAGTGAGGTGAAAATTTAAATGTTTCCTGCTCATGAAATCCAAACATAATTTTTGTCTAGGAATTAATAGGAT
>NW_014541783.1:445309-551237 GCF_000741045.1 Vigna radiata var. radiata
AACTGATTTTCATTTTAACATACTATTGATATACCAATCTGCATTTGATGTATTGTGTAGGCTCGGAAGGATTTTCTCATTGTGAATTAGAAGAAAAATCAGAAAAAAGGCTCAAAATAGTTCAAGAGAGAACTTGGAGCCATCAATGTTCTGATAACACTAGAAAAGGTTCTTTCCTCTATATGGAGACAACTTCATGAAGCAAAAGCCTATTTCCATAGTTGTTATATCTTGTCAACGTAGTTTTAGGGGTTTTTATGTGTGTTTGATAACGTTATATGGGAAGTATGATCTCGTGTTACAACTTATAAGTACATATAGTATATGTGAAGGTTGATGGTGAGTGCTACCACAGTTCATCATTGTAAGATGTGTAAACATTTGTTGTCTTTTATAAGTCATTAATTTTCTAATTGCAATCTTAATATCTTTGTATTAAAATATGATACAAACCCCTAAAGTTGTTGTCGAAGATCACAATTGCACTATAGCGTTTCAAAGATTCTTTATCACCAAATTAGTGTTTCAAAAATATATAATCGTTATCAAGTCTCTCCTTTTGTGTCTCCAGTCTAGTTCTCCATAAAGACAAACCAGGTGACTGAGGGACTATTTTGGTTACATCGAAATATTTGGAAATCAAATTTAATTAGGAGTTTGCTATTTAAACCTGTGATAACAGAAACCTTAAGGCTAAACAAATTTTGTTGTTTTTTTTTTTTATTTTGAACTGAGATGAACTTTCTTATTTGTAGTTAATCTAGTTGGTGGTTCTTAAAAGCAGTGTCCATTCATATTGAAACATATCTGCAAATTCATTTCAGTCCAAAATATTATTTTAGAACTATGCATGAGTTCTGAAATTGATTCTCAATGTAAACATGTGACCAGTATTAGTAAATGGAATCATCTTTGAGCAGAGTTTCAGTCAACAAAATTAACAATCCTCCGCCAATATTTTTTCTGTCAAGGGTAGAAATTTTTTATCAGTAAAAACACTTTAAGAACCATAATTTAAGGAACTTATTAACTACAAGCGATCTTTTTTTATGTATCAGACTCAAAATAACTCTGGCTAGACCTTCGATTAACAAAAATAGTTGAAATAACTCCAATTAAGAAGTACACAACAATCAATTGTAAGGGGATGAGCTTAAAAGTTGGTGATAAAGGGCCTTTTGAAGGATTTCCCCATTTGACATGAAGTATAATGAAGAATAATGGAGTTAGTAAGTTCAATATGGAATCAAGACCCAATAGTAATCGGACAATAGTTCAGAACCAACTCAACAACATTAAAATGAAGTATGAAAAACTACTATGCTAGAGAAACAAACTCAAATATCAACTTCTATAGTCAAAATCCTTTTCTTTCTACAAAATTCAACGAACAACTTTGAAACTTTTAATATAAAGTCATCACAGGTGAAGTTCACAGTGCATAGAACGCACCAGTATGAATGTCACGTTATAATATGCAAATGTTGCAGTTTAGAATTAGTACAAGTATTATCATACGTGATTTTTGTATATGCTATGTAGTGAAACAAGTTACGTGTCCAAGGTACTTTATGCATTGGTACTGCAAAGGCCATATAGGACATGCTTCTAGATTCACTTCTTTTCCATCTCCAACATCCAACCTTCATTCACCAAGATACACTTAAGAAATCCACTATTGAAAAGAGTGAAAAAATCAAACTGGTATATAACAACTCAAACTTAATTACCATCTCAATTGTATTATTTTTCTTTTTCAGGGAGTCAAATCCTCATTCAATTCTCCTTATTGCAGATCCTTGCAACATGTGAAAAAGGCACAACAATTAACTCCTACCACTACAGTGGTATTTTAACATAAACTGTAATCTTGTGCTCATAAAACTTGGATTCCAAATAATCTCTCCCTCAAGTATAAGTCCCTTCCACAATGGTACACTCCTCCTCCATTGGAAGCATTCTCTTCATACCACCCTTCATCTTAACAGGACTTGCTTACTTGAATATCTTTTGCCAGGAAAACTTTCAGCATAGAGACCATTATACTCGTCTCAGCCGGTCACCAAGACAAAATATCGGCTTTGATACCACTATTGGGTCTACCGAGGAGGAGGTTCATCCGGTAGATACAAACACCAATGAAATATGAGTCCAACCATATAAGGGATTGACATCACTTCCTATCCAAAACCTTAAGGCAAAGGGTTAATGGGTCTTTCATCTTCCTTATATAGTGTTCTAGTTTCTCATTTGTATCAAATGTGAAACTTGGATTCACAATTGGATTCCCAACAAAGTATAAACCTTTTAAAGTCAAGATGATTTAAAAAATAGTTACATGTAGAAACAATATTGTTGTTATAATCTAAATCAAAAGTAATAAAGATAAATTTTGCAGAGTAAAATGTATAAAAAAAAGTAATAACTTGTTGGAGGAAAAAGCTTAAGAGGGAAAAGAATAATTGAGGTGATGACAAGAATCATTCGAGTTCACTATTTGTACTTACTTGGAGTTAGCACTCCAGACAAAAAACCTTTCTTTGTGAAAAAATTTAACTTACTTCTTGTTATTCATTCATGCATTCAATGAAACAATTTAAAGACTCACGTATAGAAATATCAAAAATATCTATTCTACCCCATATCGGCAGATAAAATTCACAGGTAGTTAATACTCGTAAGTATTTACTATATGCAAGTAACAAGTATTTTAATACCTTTTAAAATATGTGTCAGGTGTAGATATCATACTATCAATACTTACATATATCCATTATCAGCAAAAGATTAAAATTAAAATTTAATTTATATTTTATTAAATTATATTTAATCAAAATTAAAATTAATTTATATTTTATTAGGTTAAATTTAATTATAATTAATTATAATTTATATTTACTTTAATTTTCTTTTTTGTAATTTTATTTGAAAAATTTATAAATATATTATTTTAAATATCCATGACTATTCACATATACTTGCAAGTTTTAAAATATTTATGGGTATTTTTTAAACGAGTATCTAGAGTGGTTTTTTTTATTGCAGGTCGAGTAGCAATTAGACATTATCCATGCTTCACCCGATTTGTTGTTACCCCTACTCAAATATTTTTTACCATTGTACTTAAAAGAGACAAAAACGACTATAAAGGACTATAAACAACTAACCCATTAACTATCAAAAAGTCTCCAATGGCTAATGCATTAGCTAATTCATTAGCTACAACCCATTTAAGTTTATTCCAAGCCCAATAAAATTCCCCTATGAACTTAAATGTTTCTTTTATTTTTTATCTCGTTTTTTTATTCCTAACAAAACTCCTCTCACATCATGTTTGCTTCTTTCATGGTTGATTGGGTGGTTCATTGTCTCAATGGCCAACTTGTTATTTGCTTTGACTGAGTTGTTACTTATCGGGTTCCCATCAAGAGATTAAGCTCCTTTTCGTAGATTGGACCACTCTCACGCACTCAATCGCACCAATCTTCTCATCCATTGCAAGTCGCCACTTCTCATCTTGCACTTCTATTCCAACTCTTAGATCCTTCTCAGCTTACAATTGTTCTTGAAATATTGAAACATCTTGTTCAAGTTCCAAGTGTTGCTTCTACAAAGCCTACTTCCTTCTCTCCAAGCTTACTTGTAGAATAACATTACCTCTAGCCTCCTTTTTAATATATAGTTTCAAATCACCTTTTGCAATCTCTAACCTTTGGATAACAAGCTCATTTTTGCACATGTCTATGTTATCTGAACTATACAGATGCATCATTGAGCTTTCCAACACTTGCTCCTCTGATTTATTTGATCCATCAAAATGTTCCACCGAGCTAACTAGGCTCCTCACCAAGCTTTACGAGATGTTTACTTGCTCTGTCGAGATATCTGAGCTATCCGAATTCCCTATAAATTTATCTGAGTTGTTCATTTGCTCCATCAAGCTAATCAATATTTTCTTATGCTTCATCTCGTTGTTTGGGATATCTGCATCTTACCAACCTCTCTAACCTACTTGATTGTCTAGTCGACCTATTCACATTACTCGGTTGTCTTGCCGAGTTCTCCTTGCTACTCGACAATCTTACTGAGTTTTCCGCTCTACTCGACTATCTTACCGAGTTCTCCACTTGCTTGTGCTTAGTCCCTAAACTACGTGCCATCATCAAGACTATCATTTCTTCCTCAACTTCTTTTGCGATGTTGGTTGTCCCTTCCTTTCCACTCTCAAATCGACGCTCTTTTGAGAAATGTTTGACCTGACAACAACTGAAACACTTGTCTTAGTAATAGTCCTTTGCATAATGGTCATACTTGCCACACTTGAAGCACTCAAAATTTAAGTTGCTCGATCTACCATTTCTTCATGGACCTCGCCCTTTTTTGTGTCACTTTTGTTGGATGGTTTGTTCTTTCTCCTCTTCATGTCCTTGACTTCTACCACAATATTGCTTCCTCTATCTTTTCGGTATCGCCCTCTAACATGAGTGTTCTTAGCCTCTCCATTCATTTAAAGTAGTTGATTAAATGAGTTTTCCTTCTTCTTCCGCTACTTGTGTGCCTCAAGAGACTCGATAAACTCTTAAACTGTAACCAATGATAGGTCCTTGGCCTTCTCAATCATGAACACCATGTTCTCAAAGTTGTGTTAGTCAACGACCTTAGAATCTCTTGCACAACTCAGCTAACGGGCTATATCTCTGTTTCTATTAAGTTGGTTCACCATAGTTTCTACCTGACTAATGTACTTGGAAATTCCTTTTTTCTCTTTCATCCTCTTGCTCTCTAATTCGCCTCTGAGTGTTTGAAGTCGCACCTGCTTCATTCAAACATCGCCCTCATTCATCTTCTCCAATATATCCCATACTTTGTGACCATTTTCTAACACTCCTCAATTGTTTTGAGAGCAAAAAAGGGTCTTCATTTGAATACTCAATTGTCATAGTCGATTGTTTTTGTAAACTTGGATAGGGAGTCTGGCCATCTCAACTTTCCCTTTTTTAAAACACTTAAATACTCAAACCAACTGACTCTTGATACCACTTTAGACAACAAATCTCTCTTGTAAAAAAAATTGATTCACCTCTTGTTGTTGTTTCATTCATACATTTAACTATATAATTTATAGACTTGCATATTCTTTCCCGTTGTACTCAAAACAAACAAAAATAACTATAAACAAGTAACCTATTAATTACTAAGTCTCCGAGGACTAATAGATTAAGTGCCCATAAGATTCTAATGACTAATTCATTAAGTACAATCCATTTAAGTTTATTCCAAACCCAACAATCACATGACTCTTCCAAATTCTTAAAAAATATATCGAACTTTGGAGTCACGTTCATGATTAGAAGTGAGCAGCATAACAAACCTCCAAAATAAAGCAAAAGACGCGTGGAAATTCACTACCAATAGACTTGAAAGAACATTGAAGTGGTGGGCCATCCAAGAGACATGGGACCAAGGCTTACATAAGAAACCACGAATCAGTGTTACTTTTCTAAACCTCATCTAAAATCAGATTACCCAAATAACCTTTGTACTTTTAATTAATTTATTTGAAGGGCAATGATCCTGATGAAAGAGACTATAACAGATTATTTCCCTATCGAATGAGGAGAAAATATGTTAAATAGATTTTTGTCCATTTCGGAGAAAGTGTTGTGGGTTGTGAGGAAAAAGTTTCTAATTCCCACGCGGTATTAGTATAATGCAGTCACTGCATTCGTTACTGTATCTATATCTATCAACAATTTGAAAAACAAAAATTTCATGTGAATTTGGATTAGAATCACGATAGCATTTCATATATCTAGTCTTCATATACTGAACTTTTTTTGTAAAATAACCTGTGAATAAGATCGCATAGATGCAATATATCTAGTATTTCCTTTTCGTTTTAAAGAAATTTTTAACTCTTCTGGGAAATAATCTTTTGTAGTAAACTATAGTGTGTAGTAGGAGTGTAAATTAGCCGAACCAAGCTGAGTATTTGAATCCTCTGTTTGACTTGCAAGAAAGTTGATGAATTTTAAAACATCTCCTGTGAATTATGTGTTTTAATCTTGATCATTTGTATTAATTAATTTCTGGACAAAGCTTATGTGTTTTAATCTCTTGTGAATCTTTCTATCTAAGAACACTCAAAATTCATCATTAATCCTCTTCCAAGACTGTCAATTTCTTCTGCATAAGTTTGCCTCATTTGTCTTGCCTTTTACTTTTTGTGCATTGTGATCAAATGAATTCTGACTCCAATTTATGAAATTACTCATATTTCATATGAAAATTTATAAACTCCATTTGAAAGTATTCAAAATCCATATGTAATTACCCATATTTCATCTGAAATTACCCCAATTGCATATGATATCAATTCACAAACTCCATTTAAAAATAGCCAGAATCCATATGAAATTACCTCAATTTCATATGAAAATTCACAAACTTCATCAGAATTCATTTGAAATTACCAAAATTTCACCTCAAATTACCCAAATTTCACATGAAAATGTGGAAACTCCGTTTGAACGTCCCCAAAATTCATATGTAGTTACCCAAATTCCATATCAAATTAGCCAAAATCCATATGAAAATTCACATACATCATTTGAAAATATCCAGATTCCATTTGACAATACCCTGATTTCATATGAAAATTTTCAGACTTTTGATAATAACCAGATTTCATTTCAAATTACTCAGAATCCTATGAAATTACCCAGATTCCAAATGAAGATTTGCAAACTCCATTTGAAAATAACTCAGTTACATTTAAATCTACCCAAATTCCATATGAAATTTCACAGATAGCATCAGCTGTGCAACTTTCATTTGAAACTACGCAAACTCATTTTGAAACTATACAGAAAGAGGAGTTGCCGAATTCTCATGAGAGTTTAATTATTGATGAAGAAAACATGTTCAGTTTTCTTAATTGCTTCACTCAATCAGAGTCATTGAAAAGAACACGCTGCGAAAGCACATGTATGGATGCAGAAGTCGTCCCTAAACTGGTAAACATTTATTCTGCAAAGTCCAAATAATATTGATGATGAGTGTATCTTCCTTCTTTTCTGAACTTTCATGGTTTAGTAAGTTAAAATTGCATTGTGCATTATGGTGATTTGAATTTTGTCAGATCCCTCACAATGTATATAAATTTTCTCCACTAGATTCTTAAAAGATACTCGAGTGAAATGTCTTGTTTGAGTTAGCTTTGATGTTTTTTGTGATTCATGATCGATTGATGGATTATTATTGAGACTTTAGATAGGCAATCTATTTCTACACCCATTTTTGCCTTTCTTTGCATCTCTTCTCCTACATAGACCATAGGACTTGAGAATACTTTTTTCTTCAGTTTGTGATATTGTTGTATTTGTTTGAGTACTTCAAGAATTGAATTCATCTGTTTATTTCTTTCCAAATCATTGCAGGATGCTAATATTGAAGATATTCCAACTATGTGTACTGAATATCTTCATTCAGACAAGTACCATTAAAAAAAAAAGGCTTAAAACATCATATGAAAATCAAAAGAATCAAGAAAGTATATGTCAAGAGGATTTCTGGGGAGTGGAGACATCATGCTATGACTCTACAACAAATAAACCCTTTGGAGATCAATAATATTGAAATATCTAATTTTCCTTGCCCATAAAAGCTCGTGAGAAGATTAAAATAAGACAAGATCAAACAACTTCATATGATATTGGACATGGCTGACACATGTCTTCTATTTTCTAATCAAGAAGCAAATCAAGAGGATCAAGAAAGTATATGCAAGATGATTTATGGGGAATGGGGACATCATGTTAAGACTCTACAACAAATAAACCTTTTGAAGATCAATAGTATTGAAATATGTAATTTTCCTTGCCCTTAAAAAGGTCATGGGAAGATCAAAATCATCTAAGACCAAACAACTTCATATGATGAGAACTAAGAACTTAGTTCCATTAATGGATTAGTGGTACTTAATTATAGGAGTATGTTATTAAAAGTAACTTGCTCTGTAATAGCCACTTTATTACAAATTGAAAAATGGCAATAATGCAATAAAATTTAGAAGAATATATAATAGCAAATCTATTAGAAAGTATTAGAAACTGCATGATGTACTCGTGTATATTTAAGATAGCAGATTGTGTAAGTAGGAAGTGTGGTTATTTGTAGTTTGTGGACAGAGTACTTTTTGTAGTGAACTTTTGTCTCTGGGATACCAAGTGTGTTGTTGAATCAATGTGATTTTAGCATTTAATAATAGATTTTATTAATTTCTGGAAGAATAATGATAATTAGAGAACATTTTTTGGACAATATTTGAATATCGTCTTGGTTCAAAATTACTTCACAATCAATAATAGTAATCATAAATACCACAATGGACCAATCACAGAATAACTCGTAAACGATGTTCAAATATTGTCAAAAAAATGTTGTCTAAATATCATTATTTTTTTTTGGAATATATGAACAATGCAGTTATCTTCCCATATCAGTTGAAGGGAGGAATTGGCTAGACAACAACTTCATTCTTATATTGTTCAGTTGATCTTTGTTTTTTGAAGCAAGGATGGTTTATTCTGGATCATAAAATGGTAACTAGGTGCCTGATTTTGCTCCACAGAAATATTCAAATTCAGCGTGCAAAAATCCACAAAAGATTCCCTTTCTTAAGGACCCCATTTTTGTATTTGGAATCAAGTTTGAACAGTTTTACTATGACCAATATCAATGAGTCTAACCTGACCAGAAAAGTAGGTCAGTACAGCATTTTCAACTCGGAAACTAACCCGGTTTGCCAAACTCGACTAGCCAACCCACAAGTCAAATCGGGTCAGTCCAGCAACCCGGCAATTTGGCTTCATCAAAACAATTTGGAACTTACGTCACCATACTTCGTATTAACATATATTAGCATAGTCTGATGACTTTATTAACATAACCCGACATCACAAAAACCCTACAACTCAGACAGCCTTTTTAGTCTCTTTTAATCCGTTTTCATGTAAATTTCTATATATATTATATCAGAAAAAAAAATTAAATTGGTAGGCCAGCCCTATAGTTCGGTGGACCGGATTGTAAATTTCAACCGGTTTTTAATTTGAGGGTCAGTCCAGTCCATTCTTTTGTTCGGGTTGGTGGGTCGAGCTTAAGTAGACCAGGTTAACATTTTATTGTCATCCCTAACCGTAACCATGTGCTCATAAAACTAGCTACCCTTTGACGGAATGAGTTACCAATTTTTAAGGGGACAAAAACTAGTGGGGAGCATAAGAAATCAACACTATATACAAACACTTAAGGACATGGTGGGTGCAACATGGAGAATTGATTAAAAAGATTCCATGAAATGGTAAACTTGGGAAGCAAGTCTCAGTTTCATAAATTCATATTACCACTTTCAGCAATGCTAACTGTTACCAATTTCTTTCTC
This sequence comes from Vigna radiata var. radiata, assembly GCF_000741045.1. NCBI lineage: Eukaryota > Viridiplantae > Streptophyta > Magnoliopsida > Fabales > Fabaceae > Vigna > Vigna radiata. The sequence continues at coordinate 454,755 of NW_014541783.1, forward strand.
GAACCTTCGTAGAAAAGTTCATTTTAAATCAAATCTCAACCTACATTGAAAACAGAATTTAATCAATAGTTAATTTTAAACCTTTTAATTTAGATGATTTAAAATATAAATACCTGTAAAAACAATTATTGCTATAATCTAAATCAAAAGCAATAAAAATACATTTTGCAAAGTAAAATGCACAAAAAAATAATAAGAATAATGATTTTTTGACAATACTTTTTTTTAATAATATTTTAACATTATTTATGTGTCTGTGATTAATCCATAGTAGTATTTATGATTATTATCATTATTGATTGTAAAATAATTTTAAATCAATTACGAAATGACACGTAAATAATATTTAAATATTGTAAAAAAAATATTATCTAAATATCATTATCCAAAAATAAATAACTTCCTGAGAAAAAAAAGCTAAATATATAAAGCCATTTACGCAGATACTGAAAAAGCGTGGAAGGGAAAAGAATAATTGAGGTCATAACATGGACATGACTCTTCTAAAATCTTAAAAAATATATTCACATTTTGAGTCATGTTGTTGATTAGCAGTGAAGAACATAATAAACCTCCAAAATAAAAAGAAAAAGATGCATGGAAATTCACTACCAATAGTCTTGAAAGAACATTGAAATGGTGGGACATGGGAGAAACTTGGGGAGCAAGACTCAAATAACTTTGATTTGAAAGACATTGATCCTTCTGATAGAGACTCATAACAGATTATATCCCTAACCAATGATAAAATATGTTAAATACAATTTTGTCCATTTCGTAGAAAGTGAAAAAGATTCTCATTCTTACGCGGTTTTAGTACAATACAAGTCACACATTGAGAAACAAAAGTTTTCAAATATTTATGTATTTGGATTTAGAATCACAATAACACTTCATATATATATATAGCCTTTATATGTTAAATTTTCTTGTAAAATAACCTGCGAATAAGATCACTTAAATGCATTATTAGAGCTATTCAGTAATAGTTAAATGCGGGATCTAACTTAAATTATATGTTAATTAATTTTATAGAGTTATTATATTAGGAACTTTTTATAAAGTTTGAAAGTATGCCTCAAACACGAATATTGAAATATTATTTTCCAACAACAACTTCTTAACGAAGGAGTTAAGTCAGTGAAGGTGGCATTATAAATTCAGTTTCATAAGACAACACAAACACAGTGAAGTGAAGTGTTCACAAAAAGCAATGAAGATTATAGGAATGGGTTTTCGTCCCTCAGATGAAGAACTTGTCGACTTTTACCTCAAACACAAGTTGCTCGATGATGATCCCCGTGTCCATGTCTTGACTGACATAGATCTTTCCGATGTGGAGCCTTGGGAAATACCAGGTAATTCTCGAAAGCCAAACTCTTCACGCTTCTTCATGAGATCAACACTGTCCTTTTTCTTGCTCTGATCTTTGATTCAATTTTTATTGTTTTAAATAGAGATGTTAGCAAAATCAGTAATACCATTCAAAGACTCAAAATGGTTTTTCTTCAGTCCTGTTAATTTGAAGTACTCAAATAGTAAAAGGTTTAAAAGGACAACCAAGAGTGGGTTCTGGAAACCAACGGGAAAACCCCGTGATGTTAGAACAGGGGACACCAACACTGTCATTGGGACTAAGAAGACTCTTGTTTTCCAGAGTGGTCATGTTTCCAAAGGTGTCTCTGTCAATTCCAACTGGGTTATTCACGAATATCATGCTCTTAACTTTCTCCAGAACCAGGTTTGTATTTCATTTTTTAAGATAATCTCTGTCCTAAATTACAGTGTGTAGAGGAGTGTAAACTAGTCGAACCCAGATGAGTATTTGAAGCCTGGGTTTGACTAGTAAAACAGTTTGTAAATTTTAAATTATCTCATGTGACTTATGTGGTTTAATCTTGACTGTTAGTAATAATTAGTTTCTCGACAAAGCTTACGGAGTGACTTGCTGGATGTTTTAATTGAGTCTTTCTATCTAAGAACACTCAGAATTCGTCACTAATTTTCATCATACGTTTGCCTCATTTGTCTTGGTCTTTTACTTTTGTGAATTGTGGCAAATGAATGCTTACTATACTCCAATTTTTTCAGAATGCTTTTGTGTTATGCTGCTTGATAAAGAAACATGGGAAAACGACCGAAGGAGGAACTGCTGCACTGATCTGTGATGAAGAGGAATCCAGTAGCAGCTTGGTTTCCGACTATGAAAATCAGGCAATAGCAGAAGGAGTTCCATCTGTAAGCTGAAGGATCTTTCATGAACATATATATATATACTGTGACATGCGAACATGCCGAGAATTGAACATGCCGAGAATTGATATTTCTTCTTGTAATTATCTATATATACATATATATATATATATATATATATGACTTTTTTTTTCAGGGAGATACTTTTACCGGAATGGAAACAATCTGTCAGGCAACACATCAGGAGGGAAATTGCATCTCCCCAATGGAACAGTCACTAATTGAAATTGAGAAGGATGACAATGCCTATTTTAGAAATGAAAAGAATATTAGGCAGATCCCTGGGGAAGCTATGCAGAATCCTTGTGAAACTATGCAGACTGTTTGTGAAACTATGCAGACTCATGGTGAAACTATACAGATTCCTTGTGAAACTATGCAGATTCCTTGTGAAACTATGCAGATTCCTTGTGAAACTATGCAGATTCCTTGTGAAACTATGCAGATTCCTTGTGAAACTATGCAGACTCCTTGTGAAACTGTGCAGACTCCTTGTGAAACTATGCAAGTTTCTTGGAAAACTATGCAGATTCCTTTTGAAACTATAGAAGCACCTTTTGAAACTATGCAAACCCCATTAGATCCTAAGCAATTTCCTTTTGAAAATACACAGATTCTACTTGAACTTTGGAATTCATTATTAGCTGATGAAAGTTTAGTCACTCAATCAAAGTCATTGAAAAGGCCATATTGCGAAAGCTCTTATATAGATGCAGAAGTCGTGCCTGAACGGGTAAATATTTATTCTGCAAAGTCCAAATAACATTAATGAGTGTATCTCCTTTCGTTTCTGAACTTTCACACTGATTTAGTAAGTTAAAAGTTGTAGTGTGATTTATGGTGATTTGAATTTTGTCATATTTTTCACAATGTATAAGGATTTCAACGTTTAGATTCTTGTAAGATACTCAAGAAAAATGCCTGGTTTGAGTTGGCTTTGATGTTTTGTTGTGATTCATGATGGATTGATGGGTTATTATTGAGACTTAAGATAAGGCAATCTATTTCTATACCCGTTTTTGCCTTTCCTTGAATCTCTTCCCCTACATAGACCATAGGACTTGAGAACTGCACTCTTTCTTGAGTATGTGATATTGTTATATTCTTTGAGCACTTTTAGCAATGAATTAATCTGTTTATTTTCTTTTGAAACCATTGCAGGACGGTAGTATTGATGATAGTTCAACTATGTGTACTGAATATCTTAATTTAGATGAATACCATTCATCAAAAAGGTTTAAAACATCATATGATGTTGTAGATGGTGACACAGGTCTTCAATTTTCCAACCAAGAAGCAAGTCAGAAACAAGAAAGTATATTTCAAGACGATTTATGGGGAGTGGAGACATCCTCATGTGACTCTATAATATATAATCCCGTGGAGTTCAATTGGAATGAAATATCTAGTTTTCCTTGCTCTAAAATAGCCAATTTATTAGAAACTGCATAATGACAATTATGCATTATAAATCAAAAGTATGTATAATAGGAAATGTATTAGAAAGTATTATAAACGATGAAGTCGTGTGTATTTTAAGATAGTAGATTGTGTACTAGGATGTTTGTATGGTTATTTGTAGTTTCTGGACAGAGTACTTTTTTGTAGTGAACTTTTGTCTCTAGGATACCAAGTGTATTGCTGAATCAGTTTATTTTCTTTGATTTTAGTATTTAATAATATATTTTATCAGCTTTTGGAATGCATGGACAACGCAGTTATCTTCCCATATCAATTGAGCAAAGGATTGGCTAGACAAGCACTTCATTTTTATATTGCTCAGTTGATCTTTGTTTTCCGAAGCAAGGATGGTTTATTCTGGATCATAAAGATTTGAATTGAATATGCCGAATAAGAATATAGAAATCATTATTCATGGTAGTCTTTCATTTAAACATGCAACTCTAACAAGGCATGCATACACACTTATTAATGACATGAATGAGAAGGGATGGCGTTAGATTAGACTTGAAAACCAGCCTTGTGCATTTATACCAGCTAAAAGGAAAAGAAAAAGAAAAATTAAGGTGTGAAGAAACATTTGAAACACATCTCATATTTATCTCAAACAAGAGCAGAAAAAAGTGCAAGAAAAAATTTGGGGTGAGAGAGGCTCGAACTCTCGACCTCAGGATAACTCGATAAAGCTATGAGACCTACGCGCTAGCCAACTGCGCCACCACCCCTTGATGATAAAAGTATTACTAAATATTTTAATAAACATTACTCATATGATTCAATTTTAGCTATAAAATGTTTAGCCAGTTAAAATAAGTTGATTTGGTTGAACTTTAGATCTAATAATCCCGTTTACCATAATACAGATCTTTAATTAATGATGGGTTAGTTTAAAATTAATATAAAAAAACCAAATCGGTAATCAGGTTTCTTGAATTTAACTCAAACTAATTAATAACTTCACTTTATTTCTTCAAATGTGTGGGTTTGGTTTTTCGGTCAATTTATAAAAAAAAAATGCCATGAAAGAGAGGTACCAAATTGGGTTAGGTCTCTAAGGCTTATACTAATCGTCCCAAGAAATATTAGAGAATTGCTTTTCTCACCCATCGTTTACTTTTACACCTCCATGAGGGTGTAGGAAAAGCCTAATAGGTCCATACCTGATTTGAATTGTGAAATTTGAAAGCATATTTACAGTTGCACAGTCTAAAATGCATTACTAAATTCATAATATGTTTTTCAAGTTTTCGAATTAATCCAGAAATATATTTTGAAATGCACAATTTTTTTTACTATTTAGTAAACGGTTATAATATAGATAATAACTTTTTTTACTATTTAAGTAATGACTTTTTTTTTATCATATTTTATTTTATAGTGTTAAGTATCGATTTATTTTGTTAATAACTTGTTTATAATAAGACCTACAGTTGACTATTTTTAACAAGATTTGTTCTAGTATCATCTTTCCGTCTATAAAATTTAAATATAAAGACTTCAAAGAATCCTCCTAATTTTACATAAATCATTGTTGATGTAAATAATTTTCTTTAAAATTACTTTAGTTCACTAACTATAAATAAAAACATAAATTTATAATCAAATTTTAAATAATTTTAAACTTTTTAACATTTTCCACCGATAACTTAACTATTAGTTTATTATAAAATTAATAATCAACCTTTATCAAACTTTTTAATATCCAAATTTTTTCTTCCATTAAGCTTTTCACGGATATAAAATAATCTTCTTTTTCAAAAATTGCAATTTGTATTTATTATTCAGATTTCATTTATTTCAAATAATGAATGTTATAGATCTAAATATACATATCTATATATGTAGATATAACGATACTTACTTTTAAAAGTATAATTGTAAGCACTCAAATATAAATACATTATATATTAAAAGAAAATAGGGTAAAAATTATATTAAGAATAAAGGGGAAGGTTATTAATAAAAATAAGTTGAATTTTCTAAACAGTAGAGTCATTTTTCTGAGAATGCTTTTTTCTTTAGTATGATGTTTTGCTGGAATTGGACTTGTTGATGGGGCAAAACGTGTTATATTAATTAGTAGGCAATGTTTTGAACGAAATTGGTGTTTTTGAGTGAGTTTAGGGAAGTGAGAGGGTGATTTGGAACTATTGTAGTCTAAGGTGCAAGAGGGTTGTTGGGATAGTTTAGATAGGTCATTTGAGATTTGTTAGAAGAGCTAAAATGGTTGGAAACTTATTCTAAATGGTAAATTAAATTTTTGGTCTCTATGTTGATGAAATTGGGGTTATTTGAAGGGAAGGGAAGTAGTGAATTTGAGAGGTAGCGGTCTAGGACTCTCTTGGACTGTTGAGGCAGCTTCGGCAAGTTAATTATAACTTGTTAGGACTATAAAATTGGTTAAAATGAGGTTCTAAATGGTATAAGTGGAGTTGAGTTCTTAGGTTGAGGAAAACTAGTGTTTTTGAGTGAGCTTAGAGGAGGTGAGAGGGTGCTTTTGAGTAACTGAAGTCTAGGGTGTAAGTGAGCAGTGGGGACAATTTGATTAAGTCATTTCAGACTTTTTAGAAGTGCTAAATTTGCTAAAAACACATTCTCAGTGGTAAATTCAATTTTAGACCTCTAGGTTGATGAAATTAGGTTTTTAAAGTGTCAAAAGTGGTTTGACACACCCAGTCTTGGATCTAGTGATCAAATGGATGTTTGTTTTAACTATAAATGTGCTTTTCCATCAATACAAATGTGTAAAGAACCCTTTTAGTCATTAGAACAATTTCCAAGTGCATCAAAAGCCAATTTTCATGGTTGTTGTCAACTGATATGGCGCCCGAGCGCCCTTGGGTGTACTAGCATGCTGTTGTTTTTGTTTTTTATGGTTTTTGAGGTTTCGGGTGTTCGTTTTGGACGTTCTTTAAGTCATTTTGGATGTTCTTTAAGTCGTTTTGGGGGTTTTAGATCCTTCCGGAGCTATTGGTGATGGTTTCAGAGCCATTTTCTTTGACTAAGTATGAGTACGTGGTTTGTGTTGTTTAGTGGTTCTCTTGGGACTATTATTGTCTGGTAAGGTATATGAGATGTTTGATGTTTTTTTATTGTCAGGGTGTATGTATGTTCATATATTTGAATTGGGTGGTTTGAAATAGTATGACTACAAATTGAAATGATGAAATTGAGTATGAATTGGACATCTCAGGGTGAGATGATTAAAAGTGATTGGAGAGGTGTTGTGGTTGTTCTGTATAACTGTATGGAGCTTTTAAATGGTATGTCTATCCTTACACTCAAAGCATTGTTCATGCTCAAATAGAGAAGAACAATGTGAGTGGTAAGAGTAGAGGGAGGTCCTCGTCTAATAGTCTTAGAGTTTAGAAATAGACAGATTGAGGGGGACATACCTTGCATAGTGTTGGGGATGGGTCAGCTGAACTATGCAAGTGCAAAGACGACAAATAGTTCGATAGTTATACAAATCTAGATGAGTTGTGTTGAGTGATTGATGCATAATTTGAATTATATGTCTTTACCATTACTTTATATCTGACTAAACATGATGATATTGATTGATTATGCTATATGTATATTGCTTGTTTACCTAGCTCACCCTTGCTTCTTTATTTGTGTTTTGTTTGTATATGTTTTCCTTTGCAATGATCATCCACTTGAATGGGAGCAGATGTTGTTGAGGAAGTCCCCTTGGAGCAAGAGTTGGAAGGTGTTGATGTTGCAGCTTAGTTTATTAAGATTTCTATATTTCAGTCTATGTTATTTTGAAATACTCTAGCATGCTCTTGAAGTTTTAAATTTAGGTTATTCTGGATGACTGTAATCCTGTACTTAATCGCAAGTTTAACCTCCAATTGTTCTCTTATATTATAGATTGTGAACTTCTATATTATATTATGTTATATATAATTGGGATGTCAAAATAATAATAGAAACATTTATATCATAATTAATCGATATGTTGCATGATAATCATAATTAATACATAAAGTTAATTTCACATATGTAAATTAAAAATTATTTTTATTTACTAGCATATATATATATATATATATATATATATATATATAAAACTCCAACATAATTTCATTTAGTTTATTTAAAATATTTTCATCGAAATTATAAAACTCCAACATAATATATACTATTTTCATCGAAAATATTTATTTTAGAAAAAAAGCATAAATCTATAATCAAATTCTAAATATACTTTTTTTAACTTTTTAATATTTTTCTAATCAATGACTTTATTATTAAGATAACTCTATATCTAAATAAAAAAATATTAATGACTAATGGTGGGAATCTATAAATATAACCACCATAGTACCCATACATACTCTCTTAACAAACAAATATATTGAAATACATACATCCTATGCATCATGAAATATGTGTTTTATATTCATTATGAATTTTATCATATATTTTAATGGATAGAATAAGTTTATTACACAATAAAAAAAACAAGATTAATTACTTTTTATGTAGTAATAGTGAAAACACATTTTTTTATGATAACAAAATATAATAAATTATAATAAATAATGTTTAATATTTTATATAATTTTTTTATTATAATAGTTATTTTAGTTTTAAAAAATTAGATTTTAGAAAATAAGATCAAATTGAAAAAACAGTTAAATATAAAAAAGTGTCATTTAAAAGATAATATTAGTAAAAAAATAATTATTTTGATTTAAAAATAAATAAAAAATGCATAAAGGATAAAATTAAATACACAGAAAGAAATCTTCTTTATATAATAATAATATTAATTATTATAGATATATAATACAATACATTTGTACATTGCATAAAGTGATCACTTTACCCTAATTTGACAAAGGAGTGCTATTTTTTTTTATATAAAATTACAACATTTTTTTTATAAAACAACTAATAATTGATAGAAAAATACAAATAATTGTTTTCTCAGATGAAACAAGTGATGAAATTTGAAAAATAAGTCTTTGAATATTTCCTTTGAGTAAACACAGAAGTAATTAATACTTACAATTAAATTCCAGCTATTTTCCTAGAAAGAAAAAAAAAATGTAGCCATTAATTTGTTTGTTTTAATGAAATGATTTTGTTCATTATTTCTGATGAGTAAATGGTACATTGCATTATGGTAGCTCTCATTCAACATCTTTTCTGCAAAATTGTGGCTACCATTCATATTCGGTCCCCTCTTATAAAAACCACGTACCTCAAGTCAACCATGCATACCATCAAATCTTATCACATAAAACTCTTTATCTACAACACTGCAAATTTCTCAGTAAACCCTTTTAAATATACACTTCATTTTGTACAATAACTTTAAATGCATTTCACTATTATATCACATTTTACCTTTGTTAAACTGTCTCAATCTGATCATATATGCTGAATATTGATTTTCCCACCACACAAAAGTTGCAGACAAGAATAACTACACATTCGGATCAGCCTTCTCGAACGCAATGCTTGAGTTGAGGAATATATATATATACTTATATGAGAAATTGAAAAGTTGTATAGAGGGTTCTAAATTTTGCTTTTTCCATAATTTTGTTCTCTCTGCCGTACAGTTTTTTTGGTCTGTCTCATCAAGCATTAGTGCATTACCTAACTAGAAAGCGTCATTTATACAATTTCCACATGCAGCTGTTCCATAACAGTACTATTTGCCATTCACACCAAAACAATATTTATATAAAATGAACATACATATACACATGCACAGCAATCGAGAGCCATGAGTCTGAGACCACATCCCAAAGTAACAACATGGGTGCCACTAAAGAAACTTCGTACACATTACATTCTCTTGTTCCTTTCAAATTTGGTGCAATAAAACGAAAACAGACAAAAGGAAAGAACAAGACATGTGGAGGCTAGCTAGCCAAACCCCTTCTCACATATACTTGTAATGTAATAACTCGAAACTTTCTACCTATATGCTTTAGCTTACGTTTTGAGAAAGCAGCCATTGTTGACTATCAGATTCTTTCGAACTGGAAGTCACATTTCTTATGCCTTTGTCCAAAGATGTTTCGGAAATTTTCTATAAAAAAACTTTCCAGTCAATCTGTTACACGATCTGTAAGCAAAGCAAAGAAAAAGAAAAACCTAACTCGAAAAAGCTTAATAATTTAACATTTTTGAAAGGGAGAAGAAGATGTGCATGTAGATGGATCCAAATGTAACTTTGGGTTGTTTTATTTTCTTGGCCATTCTTTCTTCTCTCTCTGGTCCTCTCTATCTATCTCCTTTTTTGGGCTGCATGGTCCTCAATCGAAATCAATGTGCATGCATCTGATCTGTTAACTTATCATCTCGGGAAACATGGAAAGCCCCAGCAAAAACTTATACCCAAAGGATCTGTAACTTTTCGGGTTGGTCACTCCCATGATCTTTACCCTCACTCATTCTCTCTCTCTCTCTCTGGTCCTGCACCACCATCTTCTTTCAAACACAAAGATTTTCTTAAGATCTTTCCCTTTTCCTACGATGCCTTTGTCCTTAGGTTATTAATCCATGATCATCACAGATCACAGGTTCTTAATATCATCATCATGGTCCAAATGAATTTGTTTGTCATATAAAGTTGGTGGTAGCATTAAAACATATGCTTTTGAAGTCTAGTACTTGTATATATCTTCTTTAGTTTTAGGGCTTTGAAAGGTACTGTAACAAGCATCAGCATTAGAATCAGAAAGAAATGTAACCCTAAAGTTGATCTTGCGAAATATTTATTGAAAAGAAAGAAAGAAAAAAAAAGAAAAAGATTCCTTTTTCCAGCTTGAAACTCACAAGGTATGATAAAAACGAAAACACGAAAAGGGGCAATGGTAGAATATAGAATGGTGGGAAAAAAACAAAAGAAGTTGTATAGATGTATTGGAAGTGGAATGGGAAGTGGTCCATTGAAGTTTTAGTACAATTACAATGATTTGGATTGATCACTGGTGTGCACTGCATGCGTCCAATGATCCGATTTACAGTTAATAAATGGAAGGCCACGCCATGGGAGGTAAAAGGTGAAGAACTTCTGCTGACTTTACGGTACAATCTACTTTATTATCATCGTCGTAAATATTAATAATGCAACCTCTTAATTAGCCTATATACCCTCTACTTTTCTAGAGTGGGGCACCTTTCATTCCAACCCCATTTCATTTCATTTTTCATTTCATTTCACTTCTTTCACCATTTTCCTATTTCTTAAATACCCCAATTCTAGTTTCAAAAGTTAATTCCATTAACTTAAGTGTTGACTGTTTAACAGTTCTCATGATTAACTAAATCTCAAACCATTCTTTGCCGGCTAAATATTTTGTTTCGACTCATTTGGGGAATTGGTAAAATGGTTAGAACTTTTATCGAAATTAAATTCCAAAAACTAAATATTTAGAAAGTTCAATGAAGTTTATTTTATTTTAAAATGTAAATGTTTCAATATAATTATACAATCTTAAAAAAAATGTAGTAAAATAACATTTTTTTTATCAGATAGACAAATATGTTTTGATAACAAAATATTTCTATTATCTGTATTTAAACTTAACAAAATAATCACCATATCGTAAAAATAGTAATCGAAATGATGAGACTAAATTTTACAACAATGTGTATATACTAAAAATAACTATCCAAAATTTATAATATATATATATACACACACACTAAACTAGTTAATTTAGGGACAGAAAATATTTTTTTCTAATAAAAAATCTTTTGGAGACGGACACTTTATTTATCTTTAATGACTTTATCTATCTCTTTATATCCTAATAAAGCACCTTTTACTATTTTGATTTTGACTATTTTGAGGATTAATTTGATTTTATTACTTTCTATAAAAGTGAAAGATATTTCCATGAAAGCTTAATAAGTCAGAAAATTTTAATCAAATGCAAATCATGTTGCTTAAGTACATATATTTGATTAACTCTCATTTATCTACAGATTAATTTTTATTTTTAGCATTTAAACATGGAATCAAAGAGATGCTAAATTATAATGTTGTGAGAATTTTTAAGATGACATTTTATATTAAAAATAAAAACAAATTAGACAAGTTTTCTTTCTTATACACTTTAGTTAATAATATATGCAATGCATTAGCTATTCACTTTGGCTATTATCGTAGTGCAGATGGTAAAAACATGATGTCACAAATTGTTTTCGTTTGTGTGTATATATTATACCATTTTTTAACTCATTACCTAATTGACTATTAAGTTAAGGATTATATATATATATATATATATATATATATATATATATATNTATTATACCATTTTTTAACTCATTACCTAATTGACTCTTCAATGAAATAAAATATATATATATATATATATATATATATATATATATATATATATATATATATATATATAAAATTCTTCGATTTCTTTTTATCATTATATATACATCAATTTAAAATTAATTTTATCAAGCAAATTTACACAAAAAAAAAATAAAAATAAAAATCAAAGCAATATTCATGCAATAAACACCATAGATTTAAATAATTTATGCAAAAATTAATTGTATCGTAAAATGTGTTAAAATTTACTTTATGTATTAAAATTTATTTTTTTTAATCAAATTTTGTTGTTCTTAACATATATATTTTTTTAAAACAGTATTACTTATATAAATTAATGTCACATTATATTTGCTACACTATAAATTTTATTATATAAACTTTGTTTATAAATAACTTTTAAATAGATGACATAAGAAAATAACCAAAGCTATAAAAAAAATTAAAACTATTAAAATATGATTAGTGACAGAGAACTTGTATGATTTATATATGATTTTAAGTTTAATTATTGTTGTTGTGTGTATATATAATTGTGCATGTGTGGATGATAGCACAGATATTTTAAATTAAAGAAAAAAAAGATCATATTTAGTTAAGAAAAAAAAAGCTTACAGATTATGTATTATATACTTTGTTGCTATAGTTAAGAACAGAAATGTATGAATTATCACAGCCTTGATCATTTTTGCCATTGTTGCTTTGGGATTTGCATTCCAGAAAAATAAATATACAGCCTCAAAATATTCACACGCTTGAATTTCATGCAATAACATTTTTAAGGATGTATTCCTGAAATATTAATCAGTTCCATAAAAGAGATGTATAGAAACCAATTTTCAACTGTGAATAGGGTATTATTATAAGTTTAAAATAAGGATCTTATTCTTAATTGAAATATACTGGCATAATATAAAATTTAAGAGAACTAACTTTAAATCACTCTTTATCATAAGAATAAAATAATATTTTTTTTTCTTAAAAACCTATTATCTTTCTTTCACCTACTAAACAGTACAGTATAATAAAAAAGGTTTTATAAAACTTGCACATTAAAGTAAAAATTGTAAAAATAAAAATCAAAAGTAATGTGGCATAGTAAAACTCAGACCTAATCAAATGACACTTTCAAAGGAAAATGGTCTTAATAAAGTATAATTATTAAAGGGATGAAAGATAAATATGTGAATGTAACTTTAGCTGATCTTAATAGTGTTGAGATTGAATTTGGTGAAAGTTAAAAAATAATGCTAAATGTTTTGGTTAAGTAATAAAAATATATATATTTTTTAAATTACGTACTTTTAAATGGTTTGCAATGCATTAAGGTGACTTTTTTTTATAAAAAAATTATATATTAATTTTAACAGGACTTAAAAGAAAAAAAGAACTCTAAAAGGTTATATATAGTGAAAAGTAAGACTAATTATACTAAAAAGTAAGACATAATTATTTCCTGTGTTATGTTTTAGAATTAACTTTTGAAAGGCACAGGAAATACCATTATTAAGCAACACAAATATGCTTCTACTGCATGAAATTTTCAGATCACAGAAGTAGCATGTGAAGAAATTTTATGGTTTTGAAGTTTTACTTTTAAACCAACAAAACTGGTCCAAGTATTCTTAAATTTACCACACTAACATTTATCTGTCATTTCAAATTTATTTCCCATCTACACCTGAGTTTATGCAATAACTGCATTTATAATAAAATGACAATGGCAGTACTTTATTTAATATAAGTATAATAAGAATGTACTAAAAATTAAATTAATGCATGGCCAGAAACTCAACTAATACATTACTGTGATGCATGACATTCCAAATTGTTCATATTTATACGACAGTGAATAATGCAGCCAACCTTATGCCAGCCAACTATTCATAGTAAAATTTAAATACAGGGAGCCAGGTTATTAATTTAGCATTAATTTAAAGGTGATTTTGCCTTCTGTTTTTCAATTTCACACCCTTCAATACTTTATTTTATTCAACATATCTATCTATCTATCTATCTATATATATATATATATATATATATATATATATACACTTTTTAATTTCATTGAAATAAATTCCTATCACAAGTTCAGTTAACATCTAAATTACTTTCTAACAATGAGGTTAAATGACTACAAAAGTGCACTTTCAAGTATAAAAGATGCTGAACCACTAAATCAACCAGACACAGAAAAAAGACATTATCTATTTCCAGTTTGATTATATGCATGCATCTGTTGATAACTTCTTGAGAGAGGTATCAAGCCAATATCTGGTTTTCTGCTAAATTGAACATTATTTGATGTTTACTGACTTAAACATTAGTGATGGAATATTGTTTGTGACCTAACTATATATAAATATAAATATATATATATATATATATATATATATATATATATATATATATATATATATATATATATATATATATAAATTGGAGTACTCAGAAAAAGTGTACCTTGGTTAAATGTTTCTAAAATCTCACAGAAATGGTAGGTGTGTGAGTCCTTATATCATAAGATCTGATTGCAGTGATTTGGTGGAGCTTCTGTTTTTCCTTCTGCATAAAATGCACAAGGGGCAAACAATAACTTATTAACTAAAAGTGGATATAGAACTAATTACATTGACATTAATACCGCAGTATAACTGAGAAACATTAATTGCTTTATAACACTGTATCTTGCGATGATGCAATTCCCAAAATAATGATAACCTTCACGTTGCTAAGAAACAATATTCATACTATATCATTATATGATCAATATAAAAGTCTTGGTTTTATGATTAAACAAGAAGCCTAATCCTAGCTAGGGAATAATTAAGCCCTTGAATTTATGGATAGCTTTAATCAACCTATGACTCTAGGATGCTCTTGGTTATTAACAGAAGGTATGTATTTCATGCATGGATATGTATGAAGAACAAAGGTGTTGAATCCCAAATCTTCCTTGGAAAATGAAATAGGATTACAAAAATCACCTTCATATTGTTACCTTATGACCAAAATACTAATATATGTTTGTGTCTTTCTTTCTTAATATCGTTTTATTTCCTTATCTAACTATGTCTGCAAGATCATAAGCAAGGATGACAGGAGAATATAATAAAATATAGATCAAAGAAAAGAATGAAGAGTTTGATGTTTTATTTGCCTAGTTTTATCCTGGGTAACTTTAACCGATTTCTTGTTGGTTTTCGAAGCATTTGAAATGAAGTAGATCATCCCAAAAAGGTTTCATTTCTAGTCTCTTTCAGTCTTTAAATTCCAGCAGTGACAAGGATTCTTCCAAGGCTTTTGATGGTTCATGGAAATTGACTTTACCCCAAAGGATCTGAGATACTGCTATATATATTTTAATAGAAAAGCATCACATTCAAGTCTGTGTAGCCAAAAGAAAGGTCCTGCTCCTATATATGTCTAGTCTCGCTTACTGTTGATCTTACTGTCCTATGTGTTGCTTTTGCTTTCCCATTTCTCACCGTGTGAGAACACCACATTCCATTTGATATCTCCTTTTTATGCCTTGAACAGTGTATTTTGCATTCAATGCCACTCTAATATTTTCAAACATGTATACACAACTGCTTTCTATGAGTCTATTACTCCAAATAAACTTCGACAAAATATACAAATAGTAAAATGAAAAGGTCTTGCATTTGTAAACCTAAAGCAAAGTGCATCAATCTGCCCCATCAGTTATACAAACACACAACACAACTTTCTTTACCCAGTTTATATTAATTCACACGATAATTTCTAAGCGTATCAAGTTTTTTTTTTCCTTCAAATACATGATGCTACACATCTCGAATGAATCAAAATGATTTTGCGTTTTCTTATTCTGGCATATGTTTTATATCTGTCATATAATATGAAGTTTCAAGCACACAAAATCAGAAAGAGAAGAAGCTAAAGCTAATAATTTGTCACCTGGGTCGTCAAAGTAAAGCTCTTTGATTCACTGTCCAAAAGTCTTAGCTGTAATGTAATTATTACAATATCTGTGACAAATCCAAAAAAATGTATATAATTAGTAACGAGTAAGTTTGATTTTCAACTGTCGACAGTAGCAAAACTGTTACAAAGACTGATTAAGCATCACATGAGGAATCTTAATCCATAAAAGTCTAAAGGCTGTATCTGTTAAATTAAGATAAGAATCATAGATCAAAGGCAAAACATTGAATAAGCATCAGAATCAGGCTACTTACTCTTTAAGGCATGAGTAAATGGGGTCAAACACCCCCCAATTTTTCATTTTCCCAATATCACGTTTGTGTGCAGTGCTAATCCAGACAAGAAGGCGGCTGATGAATAGGAGAAGTTACAAAAGCATATCAGCAGAAAATACAAATAATAATAAATAAAAAAGGTGCTAGTAAGTAACAATGTGGAGGGATATAGAGGTAAAAAAATGGAGGGAGGAGGGTTAGTACTCATGATAAATATAATGAATAAATTATTTATGGTAACTACAGCATATTAAGTGGAAAAAGGTAATCAAATTAGATGAATGGAGGAGGAATAAGATCAGAAAAAATTACCCTTTTACAGCTGTACAACTTTCTGCCCTTTATCTGCAAAGCTAAAATGCCTAACTAAGCAGCAGGAGCAGAAGCAGCAGTGTGTTGAACGACATCAACCCAACAAGGCTAACAGAAACATTAGAGGAAAGAAGAAAGCAACAAGCTTTTCTGTGTATCATTAAATGCAGTAAACGGAAAGAGAGAGAGAGAACAGTGTTGAAGCAATATTAAAATAGAAATAGCAAATGACATATATATATATATATACTATAATAATATTAATAAATAATACTATAATATATATTTGTATTGTACTATACACAATTGAAAAAGGTCTAAACGTAATTGATCTCCATATGGATTTCATTTCCCTCTTTAGGTTGTGAAACGATGGATATTCCATTTCTTCAGGGCCCAAATCCCAAGCTAATTAATTCATTGAGCAGTTCTAAACGTACTAAAGACTTCAAAACGTGCAAAAGCTAAAAACTAATTACTGATCAAAAGAAGAAGCAGAAGAACAAGAAGGTCTGGGAGCCTTTTCTTTCCTTTGTAGCTGATGAAAGAAACAAAAGAGAAAGGGAAAAAAAAATTTAAAATATAATAAAAATGCTGCAAAAGAAAGTGTAGCTAGCCCAGGTGACTTTAGATCAAACTCGTATCTTCTTCATTATTTGTTTCTTCATCAATTTGTTTATCACTGCCGGTATTGCAAAGAAGGATCCAGATCAAAAAGCATTGAAGGTTGTTCCCCTCTCTGATCCCCAAACCTTGCTGATGATGGTGATGAAAGTGAGTCTTCCCTCAAAAGCTGAAGAGGTGGTAGTGAAGAAGAGGGAGGTGAATTGGAATTAGCCATTGTCGCATGTGCCATTGAAGATGAGGACAATAAGCTGAAGCAATTGGGGTCTTCTGATGTTGAAGAAGCACATTCCATATTCACCCCAAACAGCCTAAGTCTTTTGCCTGCAGTGCTAGGACTTGTACTAGTACTAGAACCACCACTCTTGCCACCACGGTGGTGGTGGTGATGGTGGTGGTGGTGAGCAACTGGAACAGAATCAATGATTATGGGAGGATGAGAAACATTGCCTCCCTCTTGTTGTTGTCTTGTGTTCAAGGTTTGGTGATCAGTGAATGGCATTGGTGGGGGTGTTGACCTGAGGTAATAGACGGAGCCAGATCCTGAACTAGTCATGTCATGATAGTTGTTGTAGTGATGAGTTCCATTTCCTCCAGCACCAGCAGCACCTTGCAATTGGTGATGAAAGGGATGATGATGTTGATGATACATGGTGTTGTAATTGAGGTGTTGTTGCAAATGGTCATGGTGGCGTGGTGGGTTTGGCGAGGGGAGGGAGTAGAATCTGCCAGTGGCACCCCATCTGATGAAGTGAGGCTGATTGGGAAGAAAGAAAGGTGTGAAGAGTGTGGCTGAAGGGTCAGGGCCATGGTGGTGATGGTGATCAGGCCTTCTCCTCCAATCTATGTACAACCTATGCCTATACAAATCCCCTACACCACGCTGGAAGGACACAATGTCACCGGCATCAAGCTTCTTCTCCTTCACAAAACGGCTCCACCCTTTGGTCATCACATAGCTCTGGCTGCTGTTCCAATAGGAGTACCTGAACCTCCATGACTTACCATTTCTGTCCTCAAAATTGAGCAGCAGCCCCTTCTCATTGGCTGAGGAATCAAGAGGGAAATACTTCTCAGCATGCTGCTTTGGTATAACCAATCGGTTCAGCTTACCCACATCACTTGGTGTGACAACTTTGTCAAACATGTGCTCCTTCTCAGAAGGCTGCTGCAGGTTGTTAACGTTAGCATCGGCAGAAGAACTACCACTTGCATGATGACCAAACACAGAAGAAGCAGCAGCTCCCGATCCTTGCAAATTCCCCTCATCCTTGCTGCTCCCCAGTGTCAAGTCCATGAAATCTAGCTGCTTTGTTGTGTGGTGATGATGATGATGATGATTATGATGATTGGCGATGATGAAATTGGAACCTGCTGCATCCTGGTGTAACAACCCTAACCCAGATGATGAATTGTGAGATTCAGTGGTCTCTGGAGACTGAAGATGATGATCATGATCATGAATATTCATCCCCAGCCATGGATTTTGTTGGTGAGGAATATTTATTACATGATGATGGTGATGAGGACGTGCAGCAGAAGTAGTAGAAGTATAATTTGATATTGAAGGAGCAGGAGATAAAGACAAAGAGGGAGAAGAAAAGGGGTAGTGGTGCTTACTGCTGCTTTCTTCTCTTGTGACGATTTCTTCTGCTGTCTCCTCTTCCTCTTCCTCCTCTCTGCTATCGGAATACCCTTTCACTTCTTGCATCAACTCCATAAAATTACACACGGACCCCACCTTCAATTCTGCTAATTATAACCTCTGGATCTCACCAAATTAAACAATGTCACCAAATAATTGAAAAAATATGAAATCATAAAACAAGAAGAAGAAGAAGAGGAGGAGGAGAAGGAAGAGAAAGAAAAGAAGTAAAAATAAAAAATAAAAATGCAAAATTTAGAGTCTGAAAATTGACAAGATTATATATATATATATAAGAAATAATTAAAATTACCAAGAAATAAATATATAGTTGAAGAGCTGAGAAGATATTTGAGTAGGCAGATAGATATGTGAGGCTGTGAAGAAAACAAAGA
This sequence comes from Vigna radiata var. radiata, assembly GCF_000741045.1. Taxonomy (NCBI): domain Eukaryota; kingdom Viridiplantae; phylum Streptophyta; class Magnoliopsida; order Fabales; family Fabaceae; genus Vigna; species Vigna radiata. The sequence continues at coordinate 474,009 of NW_014541783.1, forward strand.
AAAGCAGGTGGTTATTTAGTACTAGAAGAGAATTGTAAGAGTCGGTGCCTTCATATTTGACCATGAGGCATCAAACCCTAAAGAAAGAGAAGGCATGGAGGATTGAAAACGGGGTTATTGTTGACCTAAACAGCTGAATATGTTAGAGAGATGGAGATGGGAAAGAGGGTGATGTGAGTTTTAGCTAACACAAGTGTAGTTACCTCAAAGAAAGCTTCTTTACAAGTAACAAAAGAACCAAATATATTTGTTCCAACCCAGTTTTATTCTTAAACACATCAACAGAGAGAGAGAGAAAGAGAAAAAAAAAAGAGAGAAGAGGAAAGAAAAGAGGGTTACTACACTTACGTGGGGGGCCCATGAATAATGTGCGTATTGGGGTCATGTGAGCAAGTAGTCATTTTCATGATATTTGGGATAACAATAATAATAATCTGTACAATATATGCTTCCGGTTCTACACTAAAAGGCCACTTGTTCCAGAAGCAAAGACCTTCACTTTGTTAAATCTGATCCCACCCCATTTTCTTTTAGTTTCTCAAAATTATTAAATCTGGAAAAGGGAAAGGATTTCTATGACAAGTTGTTGTTATTAGACAGAACACAAGTAGAGGGAGATGCAACACAATGCACTGCCAACGGTGTAGTATAGGAGAGAGAGAGACTCTGTGTACAGTGTTAGGTTGATTTGAGTTTCTCTTTTTTTTGACTTTTGGTGCCATTCATTGTGTGCTATCTCCCTCTCTCTCTCTCTTGCTGGTCCCTCCCAGCCATTATGTTTTCACAATTACAACACTGTCAAACACTACACAATCAAATGTACATATGTTTCTTTCATAACAAAACATCAGTTTAACTCATAACAACGTTGTAATCCTTGTTTTTCATGGTTTTTTAAACAAGAACATGAGTGGTTTCGTTTCTTCATTCTCATTCAATTATCATCTCATTTTCTCAGCTACACATACATATATGATTCCCTCTTCAATATTCCTCAACTGTATAAATTTAAGGGAAAAATAAATATATTCCAGACCAATAACTTCTTCTTCAAAACTTCCAACTCCCGAGCTCAGTCATAATTTAATGTCCCGGATCCCAAAAAACATGCCAAATATCACCTTTTAGTTCTTTCTGGCTTTTAATTATATTACTTCTTCCTCATTGTCATTATCATCACGTATGCATAATTTATTTTCCTTTTCCAATTTCTTCTCTGCTTCATTTTATTACTTCTTCACACCACCTCAACTTTCATTCTTATAAATTCATCTTTATTGTTGTAAGGGAAAGTGGTGAACCAAAACGAACCTACTTCAATTATGAAATATAATTCTTTCTTCAATTATTAATGTTTTTAACTCATAAAAAAATATACAATTTTCATGTCATATTTAATTAATAATTCCACTAATTTTAAATATGACAGTCTATTTATTAATTTAATTTAAAACAAATAAATACCTTTTAAGGCTAAAAACTTATGTTTGTATTTCAAATATTGTCGCATTTGGGCTGCTTTTTATTTTTAGTTTTAGTATGAATATGCTTTGACAAAACAAGAAAGATAATTCATTTGTGTTTCCCTAAACACTAATGATTGAAATATAAAAAAACATGCACATGGGATGATATTTAACTAATAATAAGAAGTAGCAGGTAGCTTGGAGGTTGTACACAACAATTAATTCCTGGTTTTTTTATTTATTGTTGATCAAATTATCTAAATAAGACAAATTTCAATAAGCAGCTTTTGAAAGTTAAAAATTTCCTTAAGAAAATTAATAGCTGGTATTTTCTAAAGAATATGGATAATGTATTTAAGATAGGGAAATAACTACAAAGTTGAAATTGAACCAAGTTCAAGTGTGTAACGTATTAAAACAAGTTCACATAAAATATGCAATTAAACATAACCGATGATTTAGCTCTCCTGCACATGGTTCATCCTTTCTTCCGTACCTATTCATCAATTCAATTACAGTATTAAACAGTGTTTTCAAAAACAAATCACTAACTCATTTAAGATTTAATTATTCAAATACAATAAGTAAATCTGGTCAAGTTTTTATATCAGTAAAAAATACTAATAAAATGGAAAATATAATAACATGATTTAATAAACTTTTACAAAATTTTAATGAAATATCTTATTATATTTGAGTCTAATTTCAAGAATACATTATCCATGAATAACAACACGTTTAAATTTAAAATTTATAAACAAAAATAATTTAGTTTCAATTTTTATCTTTGTAAAAAAAAAATAAAGAATGTAATGAAACCCTTTTTTCACTAATTTTAGATTTTGGCTCTTTCACCAATTTTTCTACATTATTTTTTATGAAATGTTTGAATCGAACACTTGATCAGTTTATTGATTTTCTACTTCGACCAATCGATTCAATTTAATTTTCAGAACAGTATTCTTATATGCATATGGAAGCCAAATAAACGAATTAATTAATTATTTCAGATTTAAGCTTAATATATAATAATATTTGGTACAACGTGTTTAAATTTTCAGTGAAAGATTATTTTGTGTTTAAAGAGGATTAAACGAGTTTTGTTTTATTGTTTAACTAAGAATTGGTTTAGATACCAATCTGTCAATTTAAACTACTATGTTAATTAATGAGACACAAAACATCAACTTGGTTATTTTAATATCAATTTTCACATGATTAAACTTGGTAAATAATAACTCCTTAAACACGTATTAATATCTGTACTTTAAATTTATTATAAATTTATATTATTTTATAATGTCAATAAATATTAAATACTGCTGGTTTGAGGGTAACTTAGCCATGATTGAAGCAATAAATTGTAGATCATTGCTTTATAAATACTTGACGTAGTAAAACAAGATGGTAAGGTTTTATACTCTCTCTAAGTAGAATTTTTACACTTTTGTTTTAATTAAAAAGTTAGTTAACATTATTCAATTTTGCTAATCACATTTATCGAAAACAAACTTGAAATTTGATATTTTCCCTATATCATCTGGAGACATATATAAACTTGGAAGTTTTTTTTTCACCTCTTTGAACATGCACAACACACAAGAAAAAAATAAAAAATAGTATGTAATGTTTTAAACCCTCCTTACATGACCCATCATAATAAACCCATATACCTAAAATATTCAAACATCACCTAAGTCTTTTATACCAAAGCAAATGTAAAATATATGCTTAATTAGTGTCAATCAAAAGCTCAATGAACTACTAGCAAATCACCAGCTACTATCCTTCTATTATCTCATTGTACCTTTATTCCTAGTCCATTAGAGATATAATTAAAATAACAATTCAGACTTATTTTTAATTTTCTTTTATAATTTTATACCTTGAAGAAGTTATTAATACCACTTATTATCGTCATCTTCAATTAAAAAACCTTAATACCTTGAAAGCAGAAAGTAATAGGAAAGTGTAGTGAACAGAAATGATAACGTGGAGAGAAGGTAGCTGGTGTAAAAAAGTATAGTAAAAAAAAAAAGAGTGGGAGTTTAGACATTTCACCTATGGATAGATGTATGTGTGTGTATGGTTATGGTTGTTGAAAGCAGAAAGCAAAGATGTCGTTGTCTGTTTGATGGGTGATTATATTGTTGGGAGAAGCAGTGGATTTGAATACTGTAGACTGTACAATAAATTGAAAATGGTGCTAGCTAGCTCTATACGAAATAGATGGATGGCTATGTTTATGAAAAGTAAGTATCATGTGGTCCAGTGTGTGATCTATGTGCCTATTTCTATGGGTTTGGGCAAAGTCTCCAATCACCATAAATTGCACATTTGCATCTATGATATAGACAAGCAAAAAGATTAACATTGTCATACTCAACTTGTAGGAGAGGTAGAAACATAAATACTATGTCTTTGCAACAACACCATTTCTCATTTACTACCATCTCATTGCCACACTCTTTCAACTACTTCTTCTTCTTCTTCTTCTTCTTCAAATCATATATATATCCTTTTCAAACATCAGTTTAATTTTCACATCAACAAATTATTCTAACTTACTTTATATATACTTCTCAAATACTTATCATCAAAGTCAACAATCTTAATCATAAAACATGACCATCTTACATATATATAATACTATATAGTGTGCTTTACTCTAACAAAACTTTTCAAACATTCTTCTACACATTATATAACAACAACTTTGTATATTAGGATTAGTATTGTTTGATCTTCTATATGGTGGTATCTTTTACATTTTAAAGTTAAATTTCATTGATTATATATATATATATATATATATATATATATATATATATATAGAGAGAGAGAGAGAGAGAGAGAGAGAGAGAAAGTAGTGAAAACATGTGCAAATATGTAAATGTCTATTTTTTTTTTTTCATGATAACAAAAAAAAATATAAATATATTTTTTTTTAATTTTATTGTGGATAGTTTTTATTTATTTTGTAGGTAATCTTTTTATCTAGACAGTTATTTTAGTTTTAAAAGTAGTAAAAAAATTACTTAAAAGATAAAATGGGTAAAATTTATGTATATCAAAAGAATAATTTTCTTTATTAATGTTATATATACACTATCAATAATTAATATAATATCACATCATAAGTTATTCTTCTAAAGCAGGGAAAATAATTTATATTTTTCAAAGGTTTATTCATTACTAATGTAATAAAAATATATATTTAATATGAATTATAATGATTGCATTTAACTATTTAGCATATTCAATACACATGTTGAAATCCTAATATGTACTAAACAACAAACAATATGTACAAAACAGACGTGCCGTTTATTCCTTTAGGGAAAACAACATTTTGAAAACTTGTAAGTAGTCATGTTTATTTTTTTTTCTTTCTTATATTAATATTTTTGTTACATCATCAATCAATAAAAATCAGGTTAAGAATGTAACTTTTTTAAGCAAGTTACATTACAATACTATTTAAGTAAATTCCTCTAAAAATATTTATAGAAAAGTAAAATAAATTCAATTTTCCTCATTAGTTAAAATCTTACTCAAATTTGAAAAAAAAAAAAAAACCTTAATGAAACCTCTCTTATTTAAATTTGATTTAATAACTAATGAACTTAACTTTTCTTCATAAATAATGATAAATAACTTAAATAAATGGTAATCAGTATCTAAAAATAGATTAAAAACAATTTACAGAGAAGATATATATATCGAAACTAAAGTGATAAAAGTGAAGAAAGAAGAGTAATTTCCTGAAATAACACTATCCTTGGTTTGAGAGAAGAGATGTGGAAATGCTATGAAAAGAGCAACACGGAGACTGATTTGAGTTTCCTTTCTTGTTTGTTATTCGTTGGTGGAAAGGTGGACAACGCAATCCGGGAAGCGATTGAAATTCAAATTTACTAACTAATCCGAAGTGTTTGAATGTGAAAGAGGAAATACATGTTTCATACCCGAAACAAATAGGTTAATATGTGACTGTGTCTGTTACAGATTTGAATTAATTGTAGTAATCTACCACAATATTTATTTTACTTTTGTTAGATTCTGCAAACAGTTGGTAACACTTACCAAGAATTTCCGAGGAAATGTCACAAACACATGGTGTGGACAGATAGAAAGAAAAGAACTGCATACCTAGATTCCATTTAAGGCCTAGCTAGGGCAATCGGAAAGAGCAGACTGAGAGAGAGAGAGAAAGAGAAACAAAGGTGGTGCCGCCGCCCTCAACCCTTCTCTTTTTTTTAGCTTCTAACACAAATTTAAAGCCTATAAAGCTCAAAACCCAATCAATAAAATAAAATATCATATCCATTGGGGACCCTCTCTTTCATATTTCAATAAATTACATCCCATGCTTTTCTTTTCTATCATCAAACAGATGCATAAATTCTTAATAAATGTCTCAACAATTCTATCAAATTACTTTTCAGTTCATTTCAGACCAGGAATTATATACATATATGTACCTTTCAGTATATATATATTCACGCAAATCTCTTTAGTATAAGTATGCAGCATGGAGGGAAAAATTATATTGGAATTAGATGTCAAGTTTTATAAAATAGCATATTATTTAAATACAGCAATTGATTTTTTTTTAATGTGAAAGTTGAAGAAAAAAACATGTGAGTATTTAACTTTTTATTTGTTTTTTTTAATTGAGTGATTATATATATTATTGTTATTTTTTATTTTTTCCTTATATATATAATATCAATTAACACTATGGGATTTTAACTTTGAAAATTAATATGACATGTCTTGAATTGAAAGAAAGTATACAAAAATAAATTAAGTATATATACAAAAATGTTCATAAATTAATTTATACTTTAATGCATAATTCTATATAATATTTTTATGTAAAATATAAGAAAATGCTTACATTTTGATTATACATTTATAAATGTTTACTTATGCACATATAAATCAATATTGGATTATATATTTATAATAGTAAAATTTGTTTTGACAAAGAAAATGTTAGTGTGGAGGATGTTGTTTACAAAGTTTCCCTTTTTACATACAATTAACTCAAGATATTTCAGTGAATATATTAACATTTATATTTTTACTTCTTACATATTTCCAATATAATAATTACTAAACTTTATTTTACTGCTTGGACATATGTATTAATTGTTTATTTTACTAATTATTTAATTATGTAGTCACATTTTTTTATATTGCAATACTTATGATGATAAACGAAACTACATGGACAAATAATTTAAATATTTTAGAAATCTTAAAAACATAGTGTATTCAATTTATTTCTTTGTCTCTATATATATATTGTTTGAAAAAAATAGTAGGTGAAACGTCCTTGTTTAGAGTTCTTAATGTCTTAACAAGAAGACATTAAACTCTACCAATCCAATTAGGTTTTCTTGGATAACCTACACCCTCATTCTCCTTGTCATCATCACATTACCAATAATTCAACCTCCTTCTCCAAAATCTGAAAACCTAAACTTCATGAACAACTTCTTCAATTTCAATCTATGTTTGAATCCTTGAATATTTGAATCTTTCTAGAATCTTGATGTCATCCCCATTGTCTAGTGTTTGAGAAGGACCTATAACTTCTATAAGTGAATCATTTTGAGGCTAAGTTGTCGTTAGGCATAGCTAACTTGTAGAATATCTAAAAGTTGAAGCTGTTTAAGGACTATATAACTTACCTTAAAGTTGTCAAAAATCTCAGGAAGTGTTTCCTTCTGAGGTGGTCTCACTTTCTGAGTAATCAATTTCAACAATGCATTAGTAATGCCCTACATGATCTTAGGGTGTCGAAGGAGCATGTTGATCTTATACAACTTCTTCTTTGGTATGACTATCTTATCAATTATTGATTTTGTTGTCCACTTAAAGTAAGAAGGAACATGAAATTGATAAAATGTTCTTTATCTCTATCAATAATTCCAAAATCTCATCTTATTTTTATTTCTTCCTCTCTAATATAGTTTTTATATGAAGAAAGTTCAGAAAAAAACATCGAAAAACAAAATCACAACAGAAACAATATTGCATTTTAAATGATTCATAAAAAAATTATTTAAAAAAGTACTTTTTATAGGAACGAAGTTTACATCATAGTATGACATCAGTAAGTAAGTGTAGACATTCAATTGTATTAAAGTTTCACATTAGTAAGATGTAACTTATTAAAATAACATTATATGCTTAGATAATAGTGGATATGTTTGTAGTTAAATTTGTTTTCTTTTCCTAAATAAAACATGACCTTATAATAACTATTCTTTGGATGATGTTTTCTTTCTAATTAACTATTAACACTAACTGAAAAGAGAACTATAAGTAAAAAGTGTTAAAAAGGAAACTTTACAACATACAAAATAACAATGTATGACAAATGTTTTCTTTCTCAATAATTTATACAATTTGGATTAATTCGTCACTAAATTAAATATACTTCTATTTTGTTTTTACATTTTAGGAAAATAATATAAAATCTTCTTCCCAAACAAAGCATGAAGTGTTTTAAATGTTGAGTGCTTATTATATTACTTATAATATAACTTACCATGTGACAAAGTAAACTTGAAGTATATATCATATTATAAACAAAATTTTACAATAAATTATATTATAATATTCACATGAAATTTTTAAAATATGTATATATCTGATTTAGGAAGAAATTATAATTTTTAAAATAATTTGGGAAAAAATATATATTTAATCCTTTGTAATTTGAGTTACTTGAAATGAATGATTATGCATGGTGTTAAACAAAATTGAGCTGTAAAAATACAGTTTAAGTAGAAAGTTGAAAAATTTGATGCAGAGAGAAAGATTTAGGGTTGGAGGGAGTAATAGTATAATAGATAGTGGTAGATATATTATGAGGGTAGAGTGATATGAATGGTAAGGTGCATTACAGCAACCAGGTAATAAATGGTTCCACAAGAGACGAGAATTGTGTAACACTGGCATGGATGACAATAATTCGAGGTACGGGGCAACTGTTGTCTTCTCAAATATAGCTAGCTTCAGCTATGTGTGTAGCATTTCGAGTTTTTGGACCACCTCCTCCTCTATGTACTCCTTACCTACACCTCAACTCTACAATATTACATACACCCTCAATCCTATAGGATACCCTTACAAACTCAAACTCCACTTATTGCTTCAATAAATCATAAACCTAAACCTAATCTCATATTATCAGTGCTATGATTTCTCAAAAAAAAAAAAGTTTGATTTTTGGCTGAGAAACCTAGGTTTACCAAAAATACAATAAAACTGAGATTGCAGGAAAATGGATGTCAGCCTTAATAATGACAATATACAACATTTTCTTCTGGCTATGTTTAGGTGGGGTGATTAACTGATGGACTTGATATGCCCACATCCACTGATCTACTATAAGGTCTTTAATTATCAAAGTCTAATTCTTTCCCTGACTTCAGGTTTATACCACTCTGTGACAGTAATGTTTTCCGAATCATATGCAAATGACATTTACCAAAATAGATAATATGTATGGAAAGTAGACTTCTGCTGTAGCTATTATATATCCTATCCTATTGCAATCACCACGTGGCTCTTCGTACAGATACATATATAAATGTAAACTATTATTTGTCAGCTGTGAGTTAATGATCATAAAAACTGTACAGTAAATGCTTTTAACAGCTAATGTAAGAATTAGCGATGCAAATTATATTGAATATATGCATAGATAGTACAGGAGTGCATTTATAGAGTTTGATCATCGTTCTATATGGTATATCATTTTCCAAGTTCATGGTCAGGAGGACTTTAGGTGGGGCTTTCAATTTTCAGATTTCCATTCTTGGAGTTTGGAGGACCAGTTTTTTTAACCATCTAGCACTGCATCTGTGAGGGTTTTCAAATTTAAAGGAATATGCAAACAATTAGGAGTTTTCTACAGAGTATATTTCCTGTGAAGTACTTTAGAGACAGTTATGAGTCATTATTATACAACAAAAGAAAACCTCAATAACTCAACATATGTATATGCTTTCGATTTCGTCCTGAATTAATTTCTAGCCCCNTATCTAGTATTGTTGCTCACTGCTTTCTCATCAATTCAATGTTTTATGGTTGACAATTCAAGTAAAATTAAAGCAAACGTATACCTTAGACAAAATTTTATGATCTATCACACCTATACCACACACCCAGTTATGACTTCTTTAATCTTCTTTCAACTATTATTTTCCTTTATAATACTTCATCTACANCTACACCATCTAGCTTTTCTTGTGATTATTATCGATACAATCCATGCATATGTAATTCCAGAACAAAATTTTAGCACTTTATTAATGATTATCAGGATTCGTTTGATCNGGGAATTCTGTATTAATTATTATAAAATTGATTTTATGCGACTTATTATATGGAAAGTTTTACTTTTTTTTTTCTTGATTTCAAAACTTTGTACGAGAAATAGTGATTTTCTCTAATAAAATAAGTATTAATTGCTCTCTTTGAACAAACCCTTTTCATATTTCTCTCTTCTTTTTANACTTATGTTCTTCCTCAAGCTTCGAATGACTTTTAGTACCTCATGAATATGTGCCCTAAGGTAGTCTACTGTTAGGGCTAAGTCAAAGTAGCTCAACTTTTATTTTAAAAAAGGTTAGTGTCCAACTCAATGCAAGTTGGGGATAAACTTCAATTATAGAAAATCAAGAATTTTTTTTTTTTTTATGGTTTTCTCAATAGACTTTTTCAATTTCCAGCTCAGAACTTTTTTAGTTGATAACTTCTATCTCTAGCAATTGGCTATTTCTCCCTCGTGCTTCTTTTTCGTCTTAGGATGTTCTTATCTCGGATCTATGATTCAAAATTTTCAAAATTACCAACATAAGATATATTTTCCTAATTGTATAAAATAATGACAGAATTTTTGTCTGAGAATTTGAAAGGAAGACTTGAGGAGAGTTTGCTTTGTCGGTGACATGAAAGTGTATAATAGTTAACAAGACAAAATTAAGAGATAAGACGTGTTTAATATTTAAAGTTTATTAGTGTTATTACTATATTAATATTTTCACATGGTTAGAAGTTGATGCTTAATACAATTTAAATAATTTTTCATTTTTCATTTTTTTTTCTGCCTTTTAACAATAAAACCGTCGGACAAAGTTCAGAAACAAATTTGTGATTATTGGTCTTAATTACTTGACAAACTTAAAATCAGAACAATTGAAAAAAAAAAAAGAAAAACATCCAAACTTGAGATTAGACAATTATAAATATTGAAGTTTCTTATATTACGTTGTGAATCGTATGGGTAGTGTTTGTTTATAATACATTATGTACTTTATTTTCGTGATCATAGTATAGGAGAATTTATCAAATCTTTATCATTCCTTAACGTAGAAATAGGGTCATATTATTGTTTATGTGTTATGGTATTTTGGATTTATTATTAAGATATTAAAAAGGAAACTAGTAAAACAAGGTAAATTTTGATTATCTCCATAGGTAGCTCATAAAAACAAATCTTCCGAAGGTAATTAATTTCCCTTAATGTATACCTTTTTGTGACTAACATCCTTTTTTTTTCTAATTTAGTTTAATATTTAAAACTTATCTTGTATTTGGATAGAGAATTTTATAATTTTTAAAATATATAGAGGTATTAAATTTGAATTGATTTTATTGTTAAAGTTTTGTTAAGTTTATTGAATTTTAATTTTTTTAATAAAGTAATTTCATTATCACCAAATACAAAAAAGTTATTGAAACATAAAAAAAAATAATTAACAATTAAAAAATATTAATATTGATTTTGCGTGATTTTATTTTTTTTATTAAAATTCATCAAGAATTTTGGCATGTGATATTGACAAGTTTTCTCCATATATGCAAACAAAATTGTTAATTTTTGTCGATCATATATGATTATTTAGACTAGCGTTCATCAAAATTATTTTTAGAACTTTATTAGTTGGAGTTTTTTTAATCAATGTTCAACAAAATAAATCCTCAATTCACATTAAGAAAAGATTATTGTTCACATTAGAAAAATAATTGTGAAAAACTATTGATAAAAAGTAATATTGGGGTTGATGATAGAAAAATAATCAATGTAAATACCAACAAAATAATAACCACCATAGATATTTTGAAAAAATGTAATTCACGTCTACCAAAAAAATAGCCTTTCAGACATTAATAGGGAAAAGTCTTACTAATATCGAGTGTGAAATATTTGGATTTTTAAGAAAAGTAAAAAAAAAAAAAAAAATAATCAATCCTAATAATTTAAATATAAAAAATATTTTGTCAAAATTAATAGAACAAACTAATTGATATAAATAAATAAAAATTATCATCTCAACTAATTGATATTAATCAAATTGACAATATTCAAATTAAAGTCGATTTAAGAAGAGAATATGAAGATAAAACACATCAAATTTAAATTTAATGAATTCCGAATTCTTTTTTAAAAAAAAAATTAAAATTTATAATTTTATATCAAATTCTAAAAGTTTATTTAAAATTGTTTACCAGAAAAACATAATTTCATACTCTTTCTAAAACGAACCTATTCTCTTCATATGCAATTAATAATAACAACTAAATTTGTTTAGTAGATATTATTCGTAATTGTCCTTGTTTTAACATGTAATTCTCACGTTAGATAACCTAATATATATATATATATATATATATATATATATATATATATATATATATATATATATATATATATATATATATATAATCTCTTAGTTTTATAATTCTTTTTTTTCACTGTATAATTTTCTTTTTCTCTTATCCAATTGTTTGATTTATTTTACATTTACAAAATTCACATACATTTTCAAAATATTTTTTCTCTAGTCATACTTATTACACATCATGTTTCTTTTTTTTTAAATGATGTATTATCAATTTTATTAAATCAAATAGATTTTAAATTGATTAATTTTACTCGATTTAAAAAATTTATTTATTATTATTTTTATATGAAAATGTTTATCTCTCAATTTCAAGTGGGCAATAACGTAAATCATATACAAAACTTATTATTTTATTTTCCTTTATCCTTATTTTTATATCATTTGAAAAACTTTTGTTTCACCAAAATAATTTTCATCAGATTTAAACCTTTGAGTCGCCCTCATATTTGTCGGAAAATTTCAACTGGGTCCTCGTTTTTTCAAGTGTCTCAATTGGGTCAATATACTTGTAAAATTGAGCCAATTAAGTCATGTTCGTTAAGTTTTCACAAACAGTGTTAATAGATGCTGACGTGGTGCACATGTAATATGCTGATGTATACATCTTATATTACGTGAAATTTTTTATTTAATTTGTTATTAAATCTTGTATAACAGTTATATGACATGTTATGTTATATTATTTAATTGTTCAGATTATGGATTTCTTCCGATTAAGAGATTTTTAATGAAATAAGGTTAGAGAAAGGGAATTAGGGATTTAATCAGTATGAGAAAATGAATTGAGATCTTAGAAAGGATTCTCTTCAACTCTGATGAACCACTCATTTGCACCGAACACACCCCAACTAGAGGAAGATTCATTGGATGACCAGGTTGGAAAGCTCAAGCTCAAGTCTTGATTAGGGTTCGCGTTCTGCTATGGTTGCAATGGATTGGGACTTTGATTTTGTACTTTCATTGATTAGGGTTCGCGTTCTGCCATGGTTGCATTGTATTTTTTTTTAATGTATATGAAATCATTAATAGAAGATATTTGATTATTTTTACTTTTTTATATTTTTTTTATTATGTAGAATATCGTTTAGATTATAATTTACGCAACTATTTTTATTTTCTAACTAAGTGTGATTTTATCACTAGAATATTATAAATATGAATATTGTTTTCTCCACGTGATTTTATTCAAGTATTGTAATATATTTATAAAAGAAAGATAATTCATTAAAATATAGAGAAAAGAATTAAAGAGACATTTGAATTATTTTTATACATGAAATGTTGTTTACTTTTTATAATTTTTTTTTTTTTTTTAGCTTTATGAAATTTATGTGTACAAAATTAATAGATATTTTAGCTATTGCGAAATTTATTTATGTTTAATTATGTAATACTTTATATAATTCTTTTTTCTCTATCTAATTATTATTTTTTACTATGATTTCAAAATTATGTAGTTATAATTTCTTTTTAAATATTTGAGATTGAAAAAATAAAATTAATGATTTTAATGATGAATATTAAATAATATCACTGAAAATTAATTGATTAATATGATTTTTATTTACTTTATTTGATTTTATATTTTTAGCGTGATTTTTTTAAATAATTAATTGATTTTGAAATAATAAATAAGTAAGTGAATACGAAAAGTTACCTTATGAAAGTAGAAACTAGACACAAATTTTATAACTATTGAATATAAGAATAAAGACAATAATAAACTTTTACTTCAAAGATAAAAATAAGATAATAAAGTGGTCTCCACAATGTTGTCATTCCTAACTAGTAAACTATTTATTCTTGCTATATAAACCTATTTATTTAGGTAAGCAAAATTAGTAACAAACATTACGGTAGAAAATTCACATGAATGCATTCAATCCATTTCTAGGAAAGGGTCTCCCATGATTATTGAGTTGGAATAATCTAAACCTCAAATTTTCAACTTCAATATTGGATTACGAATCGATTTCTTAGTAAACGACAATCATCAGAAATTATTAAGCATTGATTCCATAGCTTAAGATTCATAAGAGAACTCAATTACAAGAGGATTGGAACAAAATTCATCCTAATCTATTGAAAATGAAAAAAGTCGTCAAAAGAGAAAAGAAAACGAATATGAAATAGAGATAAGATAGCCATGAATTCTATATTTGGTCATTTCCTTCAATCTTAAGTGAAGGACAACAATTCTCAACCTTTTCCTTCCTTTCAGTCCTTAAGAAAAAGTAAAAGTATTATCCAATTATATATTACCAGTACAAATATATGTTGTTTTTTCACCTTTCACATCGAATTCGAGGTCGACGTCATATCGGGAGACGTTAAATTGATGTCGAATTTAAAAAATTTGACATTAATCAAATTGAAGTTGAATTTTGTTAATATTCGATGTTAAACAATTTTTTTGTTTTTTTTAATTAATTGTGATCATTTTTTATAATTATACGAGGCCTGAAAAACAGAAAAACAATCAATTTCAATTTTTTGTATTTTATAAAGCATGAACTATAAATGTATAGCATAGTATCAACAACAAACAACAATAACAAACAATAAACAAGTTCAATCAAACAACAACAAACAAATTCAATTAAGTAACAACAACAAACAAGTTCAACAAAAAACAACAAACAAGTTCACCAAATAAGTTCTTCAAAATGAAAACGAAAATTTACCTTCAGTGGGTTCGTCGGAAAAAGTGTTTCCACCAGTGAGAGAGAAAACAGAATGCGCCTATGAAGGACAAGAACACGAAAATAATCGGTCAAAACAAACGAAAATCGTACATAAAGTAATTAATTAACATGCATTTGTATCAAACGAAAGAAAGATTACATGTGATGGTCGTCAAACTTCATTCAAGAAATGTTTGAGAAGAGAAGAAGGTCTCGCACGCTAAGATAAAATGAATGAATTTCCAATCTGCTCAAATTAAAACGGGGAAATTTTGGTTGACAAATAATATGTCAAAGTCCCTACAGATTCGACATATGGGCTTCGACGTATTATTAGTGGTTTAAAAGAAAAAAGAATTAAAAAGGGGTAACTCTTTGGATTCTGGCTGAAAAATAATACGCCAAAGCTCTCTACAAAATTCGACAAGGTTACTTTTTGGCTTTTGGTTGACAAATAATACGTCGAAGTCCCTACAGAACTCGACCTACTATTGGTGGTTTAAAAGAAAGAAGAAAGAGAATGACGTGCTGATTTAAATAATTACCATAATAGAAGGTCGAATTCCATACAATTTGACGTTCTACAATTGCATTTATTTACATAAATGTCACCAATCATTTTTAACTTTGGCTATTAAGTGGTTGGACGTTGAACAAGTCACGTTAACGCTAATTTTGCACTAGTATATATATATATATATATATATATATATATATATATATATATATATATATATATTCATTTTTATTTAATTTTTTTCGAAACCATACCCACCAAACGACTCAACATTACACCTCAAATTCCTAGTCTAATTTGTGTAAGGTGCAATTTTTTTTCTTCTATTGCACTCTACCAAAAAAAAAAAAACTAAATCTCTTTATGTCTTCACAAAATTATGGATATTTTTGTCCTTAAAATTTTGGTTATAATCTATAACATTTTTTATATCTACAACTTGAAATTGGTAAAATAGCATTTATTAATGAATTTAACTGATAGAAAAAATTATTGGTAAAATAGACTTTTCTCAATAATTTTACTAACGAATTTTAGAATCTCAATTATCATAGAAATATTCATTGGTAATTGATTCGTTTGTAAAATTTGTTGATTAAATTCATCGCTAATTCATAACTTTTAGGATTAAATATGTTTTTAATCTCTAAACTTTCACATAAAATTAAAATTTATTTTTATCTCAAACTTTGATAGAATAGGATTCTCAAACTTTAAAATTGCATGGATGTATTCATTCACACAACTTCGTGAAATTTTTTGACATGTTAAATTGCATTTGAAGTTCCGTGTGAACTGTTTAAACCATTTGATACATTCCAACTCAATGTCAGCTTAGAACAACATTAACACGTTAAAAAAATATTAACGTTTTTGGTTTAAAAGAATTATTTCTATTCATTTTTAATATTTGAAGACTAAAACATATCAAAATCTAGGACATGGACTAATTCCAATTTTCATGTCCAAGTTTATAGACAAAAACATATTTAATCTTAATTTTAATATTGGCAAATATTTCTAGTAAATTTCATCAATAAAATAGGTCCTAAAATTACCGCTTTAGCTTGGACCATGTCGAGAAAAAATCCATCAATAAATCCATTTATAATTTATTTTTTAAAATTCATTATTAAATTTGTCAATAATTTTTTTTAAAAAAAAATTAATTGGTAAAATCAACGCTAATTTTCCTACTAAATTTAAAAAATTATTTATTATAAATTAAATGAAGATAAGAAGAAGTGGAATAGGAACGACAACAATGGTGACAATAATAGCGGCAACGTCAACAACAGTGAAAGAGGAAGAGAATGAAGAAGAAGATAAAAAAAAAACGAAAATTAAATCACGATAGATGACATTTTCAAATAGAAAAAATTCATCGATAATGATTCACAATTCGTAGTTATCAATGAACTTTTGACCCGATAGATTTTTTTATTAAATTTGTGAATAAAATTTATTAATTAATATTTTACTGTCATATTATTTGTTATCATTAAATAATTAAGATTTTTACTTTATGGATGGATTTTGAGATTACTAACATATTTTGATTATTGATAAAACCAGATTTTCTTGTAATATAATACTGACATGTTTCTTTTTGTAATTAGAGTTAATCATAGTTCTTCTTTAGTCATCATCATTAAGATTGTTTTTTCTTATATATATGATAACGTATTTCTGAGTTCAGGATTTTCTTTCCAAATTCAACACTATGTTTTAATTATTTCCAAACATAATTTATCTTTAGTTGATGTTCGTCAGCCAGAGTTGTTTTTGGCTATCATTAATTAAAATGTAATTAAGGTTATTTTTCGATCAACAACATTAATCTTATCTTGATTAATATTGACACGATTATTTTTCAGCCAATACCAAGTATTTATTTTTCTTCACGCTAATAGGATTATTTTTGGACTAATGTAAGTTAATGCTTTTGATTAATATTAATGTAAATTATTTTCTAGTTGATATTAGATTACTTGTGTATCGTGAAGGTTAAAGGTATTCCTTAATTTATGTTTTTCAAAAAAATAAAAAAAAAATCATTTAAGATTATTTTTCGAAAAATGTCAACTATATTTTTTTGGTTGAAATTTTAGTTATTTTTTCAATATTTGCAAAGTTTATAAACTTTTTTATTTGATATTTCTGCATTAGTGATAATTAAAATAATTTGTTTAAAAATAAAATAAAATAAAATAAATATAATTTATTTTACTCAAATAAAATATTTAAAAAATAAATAACTTAAAATAAAACAATTCAGAATGTATTTCAATGTTATAAAAAAATATAATATTCCTTATCCAAATTCAAGGAAATCTTTACGTAAAGGAGCATCAAAATCAAAGATGAGTTAACAATGGAATTTGAAGAAGTATTGCATCAAAGAGTATTTAAATAAAGAATCATTCCACAACATTTCATCGAATGGAAGGCGAATCACTACACTTATTGAGTGATATTTGCCATACCAAAGTGAACTCTATCATAATCCTTGATACATTTTTCTTCTTAATTTAAATGTGATCTTCTTATGAAAAAAACAAATATATATATATATATATATATATATATATATATATATATATATATATATATATATATAACACAATTTGAAGCCACCATAGGAGAGCCTTAAAATAATTACGACAAGAAAAGAATTCAAAAGAAATTGATATTTTACGAAAGAAGAGTCGTAGAAAGAATCAAGATAGTAGAAACTTCTAAATTATTTCAAGAAAAATGAAGTTAATTAGGTGTTATAATTGGAAGATTTATATTGAAATAATTTGATTAAGAATAGATATGTTAACTTAGTTATAAAGAATTTATAAAATTAAAGGGTTCACACAAGCTTACGAGATCTAAAAGATTCATTGATTAACTTAAATGAGTCAGCTCAAGATTAAAATAAAGAGAGTTTGATTGGATTTGAGTTGACTTAGCTTTTTTTTTTTGTGAATCAACTCAGTTGAATCCTTCAAACAAACCAACTCAGATTGACTCTTGAATCCACTGCTCATCTTGACCTTTAGTTCAGGTCAACTTAATTCGATATTCAGTCTAAACTGACTTGATTTGACACTCAACTTGAAGTGACATTATTCAACTTTCGGACCAGACGAACTCTTTTATCTATCTGAACCAACTCATCTCAAACTTATATATCGAACGACTTGTCTCAACTTTCGATTCGAGTCAACATGTCTCAACCTTTTACCTACCCAACTCATCTAATTCTTACTCTAAAGTCCAACTCAACCTTTCTTAAGTTTTAGTTTGATAAAAAAAAAAATTACAAGAAAAAATGCAACAAAAAAAAAATGCTAACATATCACCTTTTATTTAAAGGATCACACATTCCATTCCATGAGAGAGATTAAAATAATTTTAAAACAAAATGGTTTTTTTTAAAAAAACCTATATTTATTAAATCAACCTTAAAATCCTTAAAAATACTATATTTATTGTTGGAAACATCACTAATTTTTTTCTACAAATGTTCCTATACATATTGTCTAGAGATGCAGAAACAATCACTAAAACAAATGTATTTTAACAATCACCAATTTGAGTCACTAAAAAGTTTAAATTAGTTGCAAAAATATTCAATAACCGAAATAGCAACAAAAAAATGTCAGTAAAAACTCTGTTCACAAAGTCATTAGCGACCATTTTTAATTCGGTTTCTATAAAAACCTCCAATCGCTAATTGATTATTAAAATAGTTGGTCACGCTTAGCTTTAAGAGACAATTTTAACGACCAAAAAATAATTGTTAACTCAACATCTAACCAGAGAAATTTTATTAGATTAAAAAAAATAGTCACTAATATGATTGTTAATGGAAATACATTTTGTTAAATGTTAAAAAGAATTAACCGTTAATTCAATCATTGATGAAATTCTTTTATCAAATCTTTTAAAAAAAAATTGATCGCTAATTAAAAATATATTAAATTAAAAAAAAAGGTAGATAAAAGTACTTTTTTAATAGTTAACAGGAGTAATCCCCCTAAATGGAAGGAAAACAATTACACAGATTCACCCTTATACAAGATTAGCATACAAACGAATGATCGATCATTTTTTCTTATAAATTAGCTTAAATCTTCACCTTAAAATAAATATATAGTTTGTTTTATCCACAAAGTCCATCTAACATGATATTATATAAGAATTCCCATACAATTTTCTTAATTATCTCCTTTCCAAAAATAAAATGTTCACAAAAATGCATTTATAGGTTCCAAGTGTAAATTTAAGAGCGATAAGAAGAGTACTTTAATCTTGCATCTGTGTAGGATTTAGTCACAAATATAAATTTTTCAGTTGAATATATAATTTTAGTTTCTAAATTTGCACACAAAATTAGAATTTATTTATATTTTAAACTTTAATATGTTTTAATTTTCAAACTTAAAAATTAAATAAGTATAATATGGAACATAGAACTAATTATAACAATTCTATATAAACTATAGCATATAATAATACATGTAAAAATTCATAACAAAAATCTAACACAACATATATTGTGGAGTTGGTTTCCAATTCACAAATCACGGTTCTTTTCAAATTTGGCCGAACAATTTTTAAAGTAGGGTAATCATGGTTGACGTGGAATCACAAAAATAAAAAATTCAAGTACAAAATACATTTTAACATTCAAATTAATAAAATATCTATAAAAATGTATTGTGAGTAAAAGTGATAATAAAATAGATTGTACTTCATATTATATAAACGTATATTTGTAACTTTTTTTAATCTTATGGATATTAGGTATATATTAACAGATAAATAGCAACAGATTATGTTTCCATATACATGTGAATATTATATTTTCTTTATTTTAGAGTAGTTAAAATATTATTTGGTCTTATATTTGTATCCTATTTCAACATGCTAACATACATAAATAATTATAATAATGGATAGAATAACTACATATATATCAAAGTTAAAGGCAAACCTTTTACAATGTGAATATTCTAAGGAGCCATTTAGTGGATAAGGTTTCTCCAATCTTCGGCCAATGGTTTTGAGCGGTACACAACGGATATAGAGGTTTGGTGTTTTATAATTCTTTTGTTAAAACAGTATTAATGGTATAATTTTTAAGAATATAAGGAACGAAAAACTAAATTAACATTTAGTTTTACAATTTAGAAATTAGTTTTATGAGATTTAATTAATTAAGATATAATTTATATATAGAAAATTATTGTATTAAAAAGTTTGGCATCGAATTTTAATTTTGGATAAGTGAAGAGTACAGGTCCCTGAGTTGCTCCATTGATGGGTCACTACATACATTCAATCTAATTTACAAGCTTTTTACCTAACATTTATAGCTAAATGTTGAACTCTACTCCACATGGTGGTCCATCTCTTTTTTATCCATACCTTCAGACCCCAATTTTTTCAAGTAAGAAACCAATCCCAGCCATGAATTAATTACCTAAAATAATAGTCATTGAGCCAATACAAAGCTTAAATCCTACAGACATGTATCTGTAATTAAACATCTGCACATGAAATATTCAAACAAAAGTTCTGGTGTCAATTTCCACACAAGCTAGAAAGGGATAGAAAGAGAAAGAACATAGAAAATAAAACAAATATTTTCACAGGAATTGAAGTTTAGCATCTTAATGTGGGCATGCATGAGGAAGTGAGAGAGAGGGACAGAAGTAAAATTAGGATATAAACAAAATGATGACGATGAGATGATGATGATGATGAAACATATAAATCCATGTATATGAAAAATAGGCATGTTGAGAGAGAAAGGATAAAACGATCTGTGAGATGTGTGAGATGTGAGATGGAGTTGATCGATCATAAGAGGATATAGATAGATAGATAGATATAGATAGCCCTACCAAAATAGCCATTAGGCAATGCATACAGATGGGACAAAATGATCTGATGAGGGAGAGTTTATCAAAAGGACAAAACATCATTCATCTATCACAGACTCGATGATCCAAAAAATCTGCCACCACCATGGGATAAAGGGAGACCACAGAAATAGAGGGTGGGACCATATGTAAGGGAACGGGGACACATTCAAATCAACCAGATTGCTGAGAAAAGGAACTTTATTCAGTGGTGGTGAGCTCACCCAATAATTCTATTTGAAGACCATGTATAACTAAATGTAAGAGACACATCAAGTGTATGTATATATATATAAAAAAAAGGGTATATAGGTTAAGCATGCAGCTAGGTAGGTAGCTGTTTAAGCATATGTTATCACAGTTTGAAGCAATAGAGAAAGAAAAGATGAACCCTAATGAAAATGAGATGAGTGAAATGGAAAAGTAAATAAGAAAAGAAATGAAGAAGAGCAGAGAGGGTCTGAGAAAACCGTTGGGCTATGTTGGTGTTAGGTCGCTGTCGA
The DNA here is from genome assembly GCF_000741045.1 of Vigna radiata var. radiata. Taxonomy (NCBI): domain Eukaryota; kingdom Viridiplantae; phylum Streptophyta; class Magnoliopsida; order Fabales; family Fabaceae; genus Vigna; species Vigna radiata. Next base: position 495,812 of record NW_014541783.1, read on the forward strand.
AGCATGAATTGCGTAGGGTGTAGGAAGATTAGCCTTTGTAGAGGGTAGAGGGGTTATTGGTGTAGTTTCATTTATTCATGTATTGTAAACATGTCTTGGCTTTTGTTTCTCGCTTTTGTTGCTTTCCAGTACTGCAAAAATTGTATGAGTATAATTATGATGGAGTTATCTGCCATATGCCCCCCTTTCCCTTTTCTCTCCTTCCACCGTTTCCTGCATTAACTTCTCTCATCCATACATCAATTTTCACCTTTCTCTCCCTGTCACTCTCTTCACTTTTTATACTATCACTAACAACTCAAACACCTCCACTTCTTCTATTCTATGCAATCTCTCTCTTCCATTTCTCTTCTCAAATAACACTAACTATTCATACCTTATATAATCAACACATTCTTCTATTCTTGCATTATGTCTATAGTTTAACTTCTTTAACTATTTCTATGTTTTTTCAATTTTTCAGAATACCTTTTTTTTTCTTAATTAAATAGACTAGGTCAATGGCAAGTTGTGTCAACAAAAGGTCAAAACCATGTGATAAGCAAACTTTATCAAGAAATAGGGCATGAGACACTTTGATACACATGAAAAATGTCCTGTAAAATCTAAAAAAGAAAAAACGTTTTAAACACAATTAATTTGTTTTTAGTCAAGGTCCACAGTTTAATATTTATTAAGTCTCAATCATCATTAAAATAAAATACCTTCAAATTATAAATGATACCAAAACTCACCAACATCACATCAATTTCCTTCCTAACAAGTACTATATAGCTAAGTAATCCGTTCAATTGTGTTCAAAATCTTGTTTTTTTCACTATGCAAGATCTGAGTATCTTGTAATTATCTCCTTTAAGGATTAAGATTATACATGTATAATACTTTTCGTCCACCTACTTAAATGGTTAATCTATTAGGAATAATTGTGAGAATGATGCAACCAGTTTGAGGACTAAATAACTCTTTCTTAAAAAGTAACACAATAGGTTGTAAACTCTCTAGTATATATAATAATGAATTTGTTAAACTATATATGGAATGATTTAACTATAGAAATGTTTCTTGAATCATTCTTGCTAGCCCATTAATTAAACAATACCTAGAATAACACTAAAAGACATATGGACGAATCATTCTTTCCCACCCATTAATGAAACAAAACATAAAAAAAGACAAAATGTACAGACATGAATTCTACTTATAGTCTCATTTTCCATGTAAAATGAGTGAAAGTTTTAAACTAATTTACAAAAGATCTCCTACATAACAATATATATATATATATATATATATATATATATATATATATATATATATATATATATATATATTAGTTTTTAAATTCTGCACAAACTAATAACTTGTTAAAGTTAATTTTAAATTTCTTTAACTTTTTTAGAAGAAATTTATAGAAAGTCTTTCAATACATCATTTATTCTGCAGTGAGTTTTTTCTTTTGTTTTTTCTATATATGTTACATACTATTTTTTAAATTTCTTTAGAAAAAAAATATAATAAGCTCAAACCCTTTAACTTCTGTGACATACATATGCACAATAGGGAGCTTACTTGAGATCATAGTAGGTAGGCATAAAATCCAGAGTTTTTTTATTTATCTGTTAATTAATTTTATTTAATTTTTATATTGTTCTTCAATTCCAATTTGTGTTGATGATTTATTTCATTAAAAACTCAATGCAATTAAATTGAAAAAAGTAATGAAAAATAAAACTAAGACAAAAGAAACGCATTAATAATCCTAATATAAATTCAATAAATAGAATAAAAGTAACAACAACAAATAAGAAGAAAAATATATTAACCACAATTAAGAAAAAAAGATTGGTACACAGACCACACATAAGATTCAATGAATGAAATTTGCCAAAATCTTAAAAAAAACTCTAAAATAGAAGAAAATAATAACAAACAATGAGTACAATAAATAATTGAGAAATCACAAAAAATTACAAGAAAAAATAGGAATCAAAATTTATTATAAAAGAATAAAGATAATTAATCATTTTCTTTTTCCTAAACAAAATTATAATTTATTAAAAAAAATTTAACTCATTAAATATTATTTATCAACAAAAATTAAGACAGCTAATAATTTAATTAATTTTTATCTTCAAACATAAAGTTGTAATTAATTTAATAATAATAATATATTAGTACTTAAAAAAAATTAAGCTCGTTTATTTCTTAAACATAATTATATATATATAAAGTTTGTGTAAGTTTAGTTAAATAAATTAAAGTAAACCCAAAGTGAAATGTTATTTTAAAATTTGAGCTCAATTTAGGTCAAATTTATTCAACAGGCTTATAGGTTAATTGATTAGGTAGTTGTTCGATAGCACATATAAATGTATACAACATTTGTATAACTTCATTTGGAACTAGAAAGCTTCTCATTGAACTAGTAATTTTAAGAATAAAACTGTACTTCTTTTTCTCTCCCATATTTAAAATTGAATCATAGAAGAACACATAAGTCAACACATTTTATTGTATTTAGATAAATTGTTTCATTAATAAAATTATGCAAAGATTATCTTATATAGTTTATCTAAATTATTATTTAATTTATAAATAAGTTAATTTTATTTTATAAAAGAACATATTTAAATTTTTTCTGAACATAATTTAAAAAAGTGATCCAAAGAAAGCCTATAAGATCCTTATTGCAATTTAATAATAACAATCTTTTTAAAAGTGATGGTGAGAATAGAATGTGTGAAAGGTGTGAGTAGTTGAATTTTATGAAACATTATGTACCTAGCTATCTAACTAGATACTGCTCCTATGGTTGCCGTCCTAGTATGATTTTGGTAAAGATGATAATATTCATATATTAATAAATATATAATGATGGTCCAAAACTCTCTAATGTCAGATAATGGTGGTCCAACAGATGCGTATAATAATGTCATACCCAGATGTGACCCTATAAATAAATTATTGCACTCAACAATTTTCTTTCTTTAATTAAATTTGGCCCCCATCATTATTAATCTATATTTCTACCACATATATCATACCTAAATTATATACCTAACTATCTCAAACATAACTTAATATTATTTAAACACTTCTAATCACTCTCATTCTACAATATCATTTCACCCAAATCTTTTATCAACAATAGTCTATATGATTCATAAAAATACAATAAATGATACAAACATTTCTAAAAATAATAAATGAGTTAAACTAAGTCCAATAACATTATATTATATTCATAATTTTATATTAAATTTCTCAAACAATCAAATCTAACAATAATATATATATATAAATTTATTGCTGAAAAAATAATAAATTAATTACCTTAAATTTTGTTAACCCTCCTATATAAAATAAATAGCTTATATTTTAGAAAGTGTTAATTTTCTATTTATATCACATTTAAAAGATGGGATGTAACCCATCAGTTTACAAGACTTTGGAAATCAAAGACTGAAAATAGTTAGGCATATTTTAAACGAGGGAAAAGTCTACTGAAGCCAACACTAAAGGAGAAAAAAATATATTCAGAAAACTAAAAAGCTAAGAATAAATACAATAGAACAGAAAATGTAATAGCTTAAGTTTATTGTTTTTAAATGCTTTAAATATTTATAACATATCATTAATAATACTCACGATTTTTTTTTGTTTAAGCATATGAAAAATAAAAGATGACAGAATGATCCAAAACTCATATATTTTTTATTATTTTATTATATTTCAAATTTCCATGAATATTTTGTTGATATTCAGATATATCAGAAAACTCATACAGGTAGCAAAGTAACCTCCTATCAATGAAAATTGTAGTAAATAACTACTTGTATCCTTCCTCATATATATATATATATATATATATATATATATATATATATATATATATATATATATATATATATATATATATATATATATAATATAATGAGTTACATGAGTAAGATCCAAATAAATTAAATAATAAAATGTTGCGTGTTAAGGAAATTATGAAGAAATATGTTTAGAAGATACATGATTTTACAAAATAAAATTTATTTATTTATAATGTTAATAATGTTTTATTAATTTAGTAAAATTTGAAATTAGTCAATTTTAAAATTTTAATTTAATTTAGTTCTTAACTTTAAAAATATATAAATTTAATTTTTTTAACCAAATTTTGTTAATTTATTTCACATTTTAAATATATCTTATTATAATATTTGAATTTTTTATATTGTTTATATTATTCCATACATTTGTTTTTCAATATTAATTGAAAAATATGTTTAAAACTTTAAATAAATTTAATAAAACTTGATTAAAAAAATAAAATTTATAAAATTCTAAAAATAAGAAATTAACTAATCTAAAATATTGAAAAATGATTAATTTTAATTTTTATAAAAAATTAAAAGAGAAAACATATTTAGTTCTTTATTTATATAAATAAGGGTGAGATTTTTCATTATTATAAACAACGTATAAAGAGTCACAAAACATGAATTTTCAGTCCAGTTGCCAAATGTGACTGTCCCTATAAATGGATCAATCATTGGAATTCAGAGCAGAGAAATTTATATTCCACAATTTCACATAGAAAGAAAAAAAAAACTATGTAAAAGAAAAGAAGTTAGGATAAGATTATCCTTTTGGAATAAATAAATAGAATGCAGATAAAGTCTCAATCAAATTGAAGCAGTTAGTTACACATGAATTTGATATAAAAACATATGTATGTTGTGTTGGTAAGACTTTGATTCCGTGTTGGCAAGATTTTTGCAATGCAAGAGAGAAAGAATGAAGTGTTCCCACACAAGTGATTTCAGATGCCAATAATAAATAAACAATAAATAATAATGATAATAATAATAAATAATAATAATAATAATAATAATAATAATAATTGGGAGAGATAAAGTTGCCTATGATACATGGCACCAAAATGAAAAAGGATAAAATCTAAAAAAACAAATTTGACTTTTCAAAGTTTTTAGTTCCTCTTGATGGGAATATTGTCAGACTGAGGCAGCACATGAACAAATGCGGGTTACATAACTTTCGGACATAGAAATAAATTTATAATAATAAGAGTAACCTCAATTTTTCCACATCACCAATTAATTAATTAATTAATTAATTAATTAATTATATATATATATATATATATATATATATATATATAACATTCTTAATTATTGTCTAAAATACATAAATAGTTTAAAGAATATTTCTGAGATACATCTTACATTTATGTCATAAAGTATACAACATTTTTAAAATTACAGATATTATTTTGTTGGTCACTTCTTTTTATATTTTCCATTCATGTGGACTCAAATAATTTAATAGAAACTTATCTTTTATATATATATATGGAAACCTCCCTAACTCGATATGCAAAAATAGTAAAAGAGCATAAATAAAGAAAGGGAGGGTGAGAGAAACATGTGAGTAATGCGTGGTTGAAGATTGAACTTGTGAAATGGTATATAAGGTTACGTGTACGGTTGAAATTGAAAGATGAAAATTAGGTAAGGAAAGTGTGAAGACACATAGGAGAGTGCGTGTGAACCGCCGACCACCTGATTATCTAATCACTCTTACTTTATTCCCATTTTATCCCAGAAGATCAAATCTGAATGCGTGATTCACATGTCATGCACTTTCAAAATATATATGCCTCTCTTTCTCCATCACATAACCTCACTCAAAAATTTCACTTTCTATCTTTTTCCATACATACATCTTTCTATCTTTTATTTCTAAATAAATAATTATATTATATTTTTTAATTTTAAAATTTATATTTTACTTTTAAACTAAAAAAAATTATTTCATGAAACATGCAGACAAATTTAATGCAATTTTCATGCATCATTTTTCAAGAATAATATTTTATTTAGTTTTAATTTCAGTAAAAATCCAAATTAATTATTCTTTCAAATTATTATGAACTAATTTAGTCTCTCATTTAGAATGGTGTGAATTTTATTTTTTTAAATAAATTTTGTTAAGTTTATTTTGACATTAAAAAAAAAAGCATTCTTATTCTATGTCACTTATTTTTTTTCTCTTTTCTTTACTTATGAAGTTACCTATTCTTTGCACTCTTTTTTTCCTGCTTATTATATGTATGTTTTGTCTTTTAATGGAAGAAAATGTATTGTTATTGTTATTCTTTTAGGTTTTGAAGCACTTTAACTTTAACATGTGACATGTGATTAATTGAATATCTTCTCAATATCCATAAAATTGATGTTGTTCCAGGGAACTTCTTTTCCAACTATAAACCAATACACTGAACTGGCATCTTCCATATATAGTGTTAGCTTCCTTATAGAATTTCTGACAAAAATACTCTTTGATTTTATTCATCCCTTTTAAGAACTATTATTTGTGTTTATACATACAAATGCATCTACATTCTACTTTTCAAAATCGAATCACATTGTCTTTGTCTAATTCAAATCTCAATTATTAAGAATCAATTAATTAGGGATGTCAAACATAATACAAACTTAGTGCAAAAATAGGTTTGTTTTTTTTTTTCTCAAATTGAATATAAATATATTTTTTAAAATGCATTAAACACATCATTAATGAGGCTTATAGATAGGTATAACACCGTTTTATTTCTTATAAAATACATAACTTAGTCATTTAAGTAATTTTTTTATATCTTGATTTCTTAAATTTTATGATATGTTAACTCATCACTTTCTTTTTTTATTCTATACCTTATGTTTTTGTGTTGGTTAATTATCATTTTTGTATTTTATTAAAATATAAATCCATGCATTGTGATGTATTTGATATATTTGCCAAAAATTTATATTTGATTTTTACTTAATATCAAAAAGTTGTGAAATTATATATTTTACTATTACTTTAAATATACACCACGGTTAAATCATTAAATTTTGAACAAATACCTTAATTAATTCAATAATCAATCTGGTTTTTGAAATGTTCATGTATAAACGCACTAAGTATGCCATAACTTATTATAAAAGTTATTTATTGATAAAGTTAAAATTATTGAATATGCATAAATGTATGTCACATTTGTTTATAAAAAATCATTTATTGATAAATAAAAATATTTAATGTCAAAATTATTTTCAGTAAGATAGTTTGTGTAATAATTATTAGAACAATATAGTTTGTGTAATAATTTCAACCATTACCGTGATATTTTGATGTTCTTCTCCGCTAAACTTTTCAGGAATTTTGTTCTAGGGGAATTAATTAATTAACAAACAAAAGGCAGGCCCAGAACCAATTATTTTTTTAATTTTTAGAATAATGCCCATACAATCACTTCTTTCTGCAGCCCCATAGTTTACATGTACATCTTCATGGGGTGGTGAAAAGACCCAATTATCTTCATTCTGATCGTTATTTCCTTTCATTATTTATTGTATCATGGATAAACTTAAGGAAGAAAATATCACAGAGGTACACATCAAAAGTTATCTTTTACTTATGTATTATATAATTCAGAAATAAGCTTTTGTATAATTTTTTTTTTCAAATTACATAATTCAGAAAAAAATTAAATTATGCAATTACGAAATTAAAAATGGCTTATAAATCTTATAACCCAAATATAAGAAAAACTTTCAAATTATATAATGTGGAAGACATTTATTTTTAAGAACCAAGTGAGAGTTTTCCTCCAATGAAGGTGCAGAAGAAAAACATAAAACATGGGGAGGTGCAAGAAGAAATGGCCTGCCTATTCCCGCAATAGAACATACTGGGCCGCCATTATGAAGAATTTAGATGGCATGTGACGGCTTTCTTCTTGCACCTCCGGTTTTTCTTCTTCTATCTCCAAATTTTTTTAAATCTCTCAGTTGATTTTGAACTTTTTGACTAACATAATATATATATATACCCTTTGCACATAAGCACCGCAACACTAGCACACATTCCTCTCCCCACAATGCACCCCACCTTCAAAGCAAATACTATATTTATAAATGGGTTAAATATGTTTTCAGTCTCTATACTTTGGGACTATTTTAGTTTTAGTCCATCTTTCAAATTAAGATACAATTTAGTCTTACAACTTTAGAAAACTCTGGTTTTAGTCCTTTTTACTAATTTTTTTAAACTTTATTTGTTGTTTCAAATGCGTTTCTCAGTTAACATTGAAGCAAAAATGTGTCAAACAGTGTAAACAATCCAAATGCTATAATGAAATGTGCTTGAAACAGCAAATAAAGTTAAAAAAATTTGGTAAAAAAGACTAAAACCAGAGTTTTCTAAAGTTAAAGGACTAAATTGTATCTTAGTTTGAAAGAGGGACTAAAACCAAAATCGCCCCAAAATATAGGAACTAAAAACATATTTAACCCTTTATAAATTTATAAATGTTTACTTGAACAATATGTCAAAATCTGTAGTTGAACACATAGGTAGGAAACAAATTTGGGATTTAGAATTATAAATTTGAGAATTAATGTTACAAATTTAGAATAGGGTTCAGAAGTTAAGAAAATACAGAATTTCAAAATACGATTAGAAAACGTACTAGACTTGAAAGTTTAGTTTTTATTAAATTTCAAAATTTGAATAAGAAATATATCAAATTTTGAAATTTAATTAAAAAGTATATTGAATTTCAAAATCATAATAATAAATGTACTATAAATTTAAAGTTCAATTAAAGAGTTTACTATATTTCAAAATCTATTAAGAAGTTTACTGGATTTCGAAATTCAATATACTTAATCATATTTTGAAATCTAGTATATTTTCTAACGAGATTTCGAAATTATATATATATATATATATATATATATATATATATATATATATATTTATAATTATTATTTTAATTTTCTTTTAATTTATTTTTAAGGGCTTTTAGTTTGGTTAGGTTTTTCTTTTTCTTGTTTTTTTATTTTTCTATTTAAATTTAATGGTTTTAATCTTTGTTTGATATTGTTTTTAAAAGTAGCAAAAACACAATGTGTCTTTAGAAATTAAGTTGAGAATTCTATACAAGGTGAAACAAAAAAGAAACCTACAATATTTGTTCGCAGAAAGAGTCATGATGGTGAAGTTGGAGAAGATACAATAGTAGTTGGTTTTGATGTTCGGGAGGATGTTACTACTCAATACTTCTTTGTTAATGAGTTATGCTTATCACATTGCATATGCATTGTGGGAAGGTCGCGCAAGGACTACATCTGAGCTCAGGCAATGTCATGGTCTCGCATAAAACTGAGTTGGTTAAGAAACACATTTAATGACTATTGTGAGAACCAATACTGAGAGTATGTGGCACAACCTATTTGTTACATCATGTTGGATGCATAATTTTTTAAATAAAACTGCTACATACATTTGTCTCCTACTTAATGCTCTTTAGAGATTTGTAATCACGTGATAGATATGTTTGGGGAGTTTCTCCACTTGTTCACTTGTACAAGAAGCTTGAAGATGCTACCTTTGTATAAACTAAACAATTAACTAGATATCTGACTATTTTACAAGTATAAATATACCTTGTACTTCGTTTTCCTTTATTATTTCATTATTAAAATACATTTTTATTTTTTTGTAGAGTTTGATATATGAGCCCTGTATGGATCACATCGAATTACTCACTCGCATCTAGCAATTTATATGTTCTCTAGCTTCATCGTGGTGGGTGAGATTATGCACCGTCATTTGTCCGGATGTGTGTTAAAGAAATTTGGGTATGAGCAACCTATCTTGCGGTCACCAAATGTTGCTCCAAAGGTTGACTTAATAATCATTGATAATTATTGGTTATGCTTCTTCGAGCATGTGTTGGTGAATTTCACAACAACCTCCTCTTCATCTGCATGTATTGAGGAATATCTCTGATGGTTCAAAAGGGTATCTCATCCTTATTTTATTTGTGTTGTTGAGGACGACCGACCGAATTTTATACCTCAACTTCGTCAGCATCTCCCATATGACATTCCAATTTATAGGAGATCAGAGTCAAAATTTGGTTTATTGGTATGTAACCAAATAATGTTTATGTTTCTATGTTGTGAAATAATGCTAATTAATTTGTTGTTGTCGGCATTGAAGAATATTATTAGATACGTTGTAACAATCTTATAGAGAATGATTGATTGTCGTGACATAGATGAGAACATTGTAAGCTGGGTCGAACTAATAAGACATTTCAAATAGCTCGCGAAACGTCCGAAGAACATGCCTTAAACCACAATGAATATATTTTTTTTTTAAATAATGATGAATAAAAATGAAGATAGTTTGGTGAACAAAAATGAATAAAATCGTTGAAAAAGAAGAACAAGTTGAATGTTATTGAAAGAAAAAGAAAATTGAAGTTGAAAAAAAAAGAAAAGAAAACGCCTTGCTTCTTCTGAGTATGAAAATGATTTGAAGGAGCATTGTCTCAATATATATACTATTTCGCACAATAAATATATTCGATAAACAGTAATTATTAATTATCTAATTAATTTAATATTTTAGAAAGAAAATTTAGAGGTGCAGTAAGAAAGTCCGTGGCATATGTGTTCAGGCCCATTATGGAAGCTGAAGGCTAACGTTACTTAGATGAGCATTATTTTTTCACATAATATGAAACCCAACCAATGAGATGGTCTGCAAAAAATATTTTTTCTGTCTATACTAATTGTATTTGAAAACAATAAAATATTTTCAGTAATTATATATTTTTAAAATAAAACAGTGTTGCTGTTTATATATTAATTTAAGATTAGAAAAAAAAAACTCGGCTTGTTTAGAGTAGAGTATGCGTTTGGATGAACTTTTTTCATTAATTGTTTTTAGAAAGAAAAAAAAAATGGTTTGGATGAAATGTTTCACTAATATTTATTATGAAAAATAAATTAACAGCCTTATTGTGTCATGAAAACTATCTTGCTTTGAGAAAGTACAAAAGCATAGTAACATGAATTTTCTATTAATTTATTTACTTACTACTACTTTTCAGTGCAAAAAGCCTATTTTTTATTTGAGAACAAGATAAAGGTCCTAACCAACCTCAACCTCATCAAAGCAAAACAAAATAAAATCAAACTTAAAATTTACTATTTAAGTCAGAATATACCGAAGTTTATTTTAGGTTGGATTTATTATTTAATTTGTTATCCGATTATTTAGTAATATTTAGTTTTCCATTTCATATGTACATATGTCTCAACCTATATTAAAAGTTGCATATCTATTAAAGAAAAAATTTAATTTATAATAACTTTATATTACAAAACTTATAATCAAATTTTAAAATTAAGTTAAATTTAAAGTTTACCTTTTAATATTATCTATAGAACCTGACCTAATAACTTATTATCAAAATATTATTTAGAAATTGAATAATATAAGAAATATATATATATATATATATATATATATATATATATATATATATATATATATATATATATAACAAGTGGAATTCTACACAGATTGTGACTTCTTCATTTGGTAAAACAAACAAAACAAGTATTATAGTATCCAACTCAGTACAAAATACAATAAAGCTTCATGAAAATATATGGAAAAACCATCTAGAGTGTGGTTTATTCTAGCTTGTAGAGAATAGTATTTTGGTTTATCGCCTCAAAGTAAGCAGAATATACTCGGCGTAAAGATCCCTGCAACACATCAGAGACAAAGTATAGTAATAGAGAAGATAAATTAAATGATGTAGATGAATCAGATAAGCATGGTTGAGTAACTGATGTATAAGGTATACAATATTTTGTTATTGGAGACCATGAATTATGCCTCAAAACCAATTTTAACTAGATACTGACATTGAGAATTGGATGGCTTCAACAGCAGTAGATGCAGGTAAAAAGTCATTAACTGCTACCTCCTTGTTCTCATTCTTCTTGTCTTTAACAATATGTTAAGAAATTAATGCACTTAATTCTTTTATGGAAATGCAAATTCAGCTTAAAGAATTTGCACATAATTTTCTGCTTTAAGCTTTTAATTTCAAAAGGAAAAACTGAATAGAACTGTTTGATAAAAAGTTAAAGAATGAAAAGATGAAGTAAAGGTAGAGAAAGATTTTTTAAGGATACAATCTTCAAAGAAACGTCTAATCTCAGAGAGGCGATGAGGTGCAAGTTCTTTCAAGTCAGTGTAGTGTTTATACTCAGGATCATCAGCACATACAGCAATAATTTTATCATCCTTCTCTCCCTGTAATTGGATCAACCTGTTATTCTTCAAATGGTTTAAACAAACCAAAAGGACAACAAATTATACCTGATCAATCATAGGCATGAGTCCAATGGCCCTGGCTCTTAGGAAACAACCAGGAAGAACTGGCTCCTACCAATCAAAAACCTTGTTGCTATATATAACTCAAACATTCTCATCAAACTATAACTACTATATCTAAGAACATAATATATATATATGGCTAAAGCAGCATTTCAGTTTGTGACGTCTTTTGAATGGATATGAATTTACCTGCATCAGAACCAAGACATCAAGTGGATCATTGTCTTCACATAGAGTTCTTGGGATGAAACCGTAGTTATGAGGATAAACAACTGATGAGTACAATATTCGATCAACCTGATAATTGTTTAGATGGTGAGAATATGAAGATACAGCAGAAACAAATGCCAGATTTCTCTGTAAAATCCTTTTTAGATCACAACACCACATACTTCCATTTCAAAACCAAAAAGGAAATCGATTCATACCTTGATTAATCCAGTTTTCTTGTCAAGTTCGTATTTGACCTTGCTTCCTTTAGTGATCTCCACAACCTATAAATACCATCTAAGCTAGTAAGCATTGAATACAAGCATCAACAACATATGTAGTTTTTCATGAATGTTGTCATTGGAAAACATAAACCAATGCAGATTTCAAAAATACTATAATGCATAGATAGATCAATCTTTTAAGGGTGTAAAGGTGTTAAGAGTTACAGGATTTACAGCAATCAGTGTGGTGTTTATGAATCAAGAAAATAATGCAGAATTGTGGACCTTGTTTTCCATTATCAGAACTTACACAATTAAAAATCATAGGTGCCCCAGGTCCTGCAAATGAAACCTAAGAACATAAACTACTCTTCTTCTGTGGTGTAATATAATATAACATCAAACCAAACCAATCCCTGAACAAGATACCAATTTCAAGATCATGCCAAGGGTGAGCAGCAACTGATCTCCTAGACAAAGATGACAGAATCCTTTCATTTAATTTAGGAGCTGAACGAGTTTCACGACCTTCTTCACCATTCTCCTCAGTACTCATCTTCAAAGACTAAACACAGCAAAGTCATGTTCATAACATTAACAATAAGTGGCAATAGAAACTAAACATCTGCATACTTTATTGAAAATATGAATCTACCCTAAATGGCCACGAAACTCAGAAAAGAAGCATGATATCTTATATGCACATTAATTAACAAAATAAATTATATAATTATAAAGTTTAGAACAGAAGAAGTAACATACCTTGAACAATATAGTATATGAAAATAGTGTTGAAAGAAGATAAAAGAGATCTGAGAAAGAAGATGATGATTTGTTGTGTGTATATATAGAGAGGTCAAGGGAAGAAGAAGACTGTGTTTGCACGAGAGACAACTATGCTTACCATTCCACCTGTTCTTTGGAACTTTCAAAAGACAATTTCTAGCCAATTAAAAACCAAAACAAAACAGAACACATGTACTCTTATTTTATTAATTTTTTCATATGTTTTTATATGATGTCTGAAGAGAAATAATTAAAAAAAAAACATGTTAAAATATAAAAGTCGTTTAATGTTTTTTTTAAAGTAATTACAGTCTTTAAAAAATTAATAATTATGTTATTCAAATGGTAACAAACTTTACATACTAGTAAGTTACAGAAAAAAAAATTAATTATGAAATGATTATAAAAGGATGAAAAGCTATTTTAATTCCAGCCTTCAGAATTTCTAGCAAGACTTGTTGCTTTTCTGTTTTAATTTTAAAATCTTAGTCACATGACTTTGTCAAGATATGTGAGACATAAAGCAATCTTGAATTATTGTTTTGTTTATTTTAATCACAACATATTATTTTTGAAACAAATTTGAAATAGAAACATATCTATTTGATGACAATAATAACTATAACTAATAGTTGATAAAGGATGACGAATTTTTTAAATTATCCAAAAATAGGAGAAGAATAATTTTTTATTGTTTAAGAAAGGCGAAAATATTTGAGAAGAATGTTACATAAATTAACTATAAAAAAAAGTTTTCTAAAGATAACATTGACTTTAAAGCACCTGAACTTTGGTTTTATGCTTATCCATTGCAATTTAAACTAAAACTTTACACATGTACATATTAAATTGTTTATATCATTGTATTTATTTAAAAATTAAATTTTGTATCATTCAATGTCTTTCATTATTTTGATTTATATATGTTTATATGGTTGAATTTATAACTACTCTACAATCACTCCACTTGAAAAACAAAATGTTAATTGAATTTGATAATGTCTAAAATTAAATATAAAATGAATGTGTCAACAATGTGTTAAGTAGAAAACCTAGTATATAGTTTTAGGTTGACTTGGAGATTCATGGGTGGGAATTTAATTCCTCTAAATGATATAATAAACCTTAAAACATAAAGTATATTTTGTAATTGTTAATTTAAAAATATTAAATATGTTTTTAGTTTCAATAAAAATTAAAATTAATTTATTTTTAAAACTTTAACTCAACTTAATAAAATTTAATTGTTTTAACTAAATTTTATTAATCAATATACTAAACAATTTAAGTATTACTACATTTTTTAAAATTATTTTAAAAATTAAAATAATAAATCACTCAAATATTATCGTAATATTTAAAATATAAAATAATTTAACAAAGATTAAAAAATTAAATTCATGTATTTTTAAAATTGAAACTAAATTAAACTAAAATTTTAAAAATAAACTAATTTTAATTTTTATTTAAATTAAGAAATAAAAACATATTTAATTTTTAAAAAATTATAAAACTAATAAATTTCTTGGTCAAGGATGTGGTAAAACAATGAAATTGCAGTGATAATAATTTATTCTTGTTAATTGAATTTGAACAATGATAATCTTTTTTTACTTAGTAAGTAATATTCAATTATATTTCTTTCTCCATTTAATATTTACTATATTAAATATGAAATGATTGAAGAGATAAGGTTAACAAAATAAATATATTTGAACTAAGACATGCATTTTTATTGACATGAAGTTAATTTAAATTTAGGTTAAAACTACAATATTTTGAAATTTAGTTCACTAAAAAAGAAAATTGTTTAAGAAGAGAATAATAACCAAAACTCATTATTACTATTAATTAATGTAGGTTTATATATATATATATATATATATATATATATATTATTTTATTTATTACGATAATGTATTTATTACTATTAATTAATGTAAGTTCATATGTATAAATTTTTTATTTTATTTATTATAATAATGTATTTATGTGAATGTATTAGATTATTTAATATTATTAAAAAATCATTTATATTGCATTAACAATATATTTATGTAGTTATTTGTTACTTATCAAACTAATTATAATTGGATTAAATATTTATAGTCCTAATTATCTTTTTTGTTTCTTAAAATCTAAATAATTTTTATTGAAAACATTTTACAACTGAATAATAAATAACTATAAAAACAAGTATAATATACTGTGCAATTTAGTTCAAATGAGTTTTCAACCCAAAAATCATGATTTTAGAAATATGAAACTATACTTTTATTTATATTAATTTATAATAATATGTATCATAATTTTAAGTGCATTTCTTAATTGAAATTGAAGGAGGTTCTTAAAAAAATTAAACAGTCTGTCAAACTAGATAATATATAATTTGATTAAGAGAAAATAAATTATAAACCAATTCCAAATGTTCTCTAAAACTTCTAAATAATAACTAACCCAGACAGTTAAAATTCAGAAACAGAATTCAAAGTTATTAATTTCAAATAAATATAAATTAAATATTAATTTTATCAGAACATGAATTATCATTTTTTTTAAAAATAATATATAGTAAAAACAGTATGTGGTGTACATAAATTATTTTTCTACTTTAATAAAGACTCACTTACATTAGAAAAAATAACAGGATGTAATTATATTATTTTATATAATAAAAACATTGAATAAACTAATATATATATATATATATATATATATATATATATAATATAAGATTTGACTTTGGTCACACTATTTTCCAATTTAATTTAACATATAGGAAAGGAAAATAATCTGTGGAAACAGATTTTCAAAATTGCTCTTAGTCTGAAAACAAAAAGCAACTTTATATGTATAGAAAAATAGAAACAAAATATCAAATCAAATTAACAAAACCTGAAATCAAATCTTATATCAGGAGAAAAAGTTGGAAAAAAAAAAAAAGAAGTCTTATAAATAATAAAGAGTCGAGGTTGGTTTTTCCATTGACATTCTCTGATTTCACTGGGCAGCCTCATCTTCTCCACCCAAATGTTCAAGTTGGAATCTTTGGAGCTATTTCGAAGCTGCTATGACTCTATATAAGTATTTTGTTGAATAAAAAGTTCTAGGGGTGACGATGATAACCATGGAACCTAGAGTGATAGGGGATTACATAATGGGTCCTCCAATCGGGTCGGGTTCCTTTGCCGTGGTATGGCGTTCAAGGCACCGAGTTTCCGGTTTGGAAGTTGCGATTAAGGAGATTGATCAGAGACAACTCAGTCCTAAAGTCCAAGAACATCTTTTCAAAGAGATTTCGATTCTTAGTACCATCAAGCACCCCAACATAGTTAGACTCTTCGAGACAATTCAGGTAAGTTTTGATTTCTTAGTCAGTTGAGAATTATGCACAAACAAAGACTGAGTCTAATGGAAGAGACAAGTTTCTGGAATGAAGTGACTCACTGTTGGGAGAGATGCTCACAATTTGTATGAGACTATTTTGAATAGAATTATCTCTGCATAAAAAATAAAAAAGTAACTTTTTTTTTGTCTGTAATATTGTTGTTTGAAATAATGTGGGATTTACTTGTGTTGAAAATATGTCTATATTTAGTATTGTTCAATATATGGAATAGAACTGAGTTCAAAGTTGGAATATTCTTGTTTTGAAAGAAGAATGAGTGTGTCTTTGTTGTTGTGGTTTAAGACCAATGACAGGATTTACCTTGTTTTGGAGTATTGTGCTGGTGGGGACCTTGCTGTTTACATTCAACGCCATGGCAAGGTTTCTGAGACGGTTGCACGCCATTTCATGAGACAATTGGGTTAGTGATTGTTTTTCAATCATTTGATCTTTTCTATACTAATTCTTTCCGGTGGACTATTTTGGCTGTTTGCTATTTCTTTTGTGACATATCTTACTATGGATTATTTCATTTTGCTTATTAATATAGGTGTTTCCAATTTCATTTTGTTTATTAATATAGGTTTTTCCAATTTTTGTACTTTCTTAATGGTTATGTTTTTTTGCTTGTACTAAACTTGGTGATCTGTTTTATCATGCTATTCATTCAATGGTAAGCAATGGGTAAATTTCTATAGTTTATAATCTGGGTGTTCTTGTAGCTGCCGGGTTACAGGTGCTTCAGGAAAAGAACCTCATTCACAGAGATTTAAAACCACAGGTATCTCACTGTATTTTGTGATGTTGTAAAAGTAGTTACTAATATATGTTTGCCTTGGTGTATTTTAATTTATTGTCACTGTTAATTATTGTATTACTTGCTGGGAACTCTTGTTTTTCCCTTTACCTATGAGGTTTTAATAATTTTTACATGAAATCATCAATTTATCATAGCTTCATACCTGTAGCGAAAAGTACACAGTAAATAACAAACGGACGAGTACATACAAGTAGAGAAGGGAAAACTTTTGAAACTTGTGAAACCACTTAGTTCAGAAATCATATATCGGTATGTAATATGTTACAAATTATAAATCTATATAATTAACTACTTTTGAACTCATAATTGGTTTATGTATTATTGCACACATATCAATTCATTTGTCATGTCTTTATTTTTCCCCTCCTAAATATGCAGAATTTACTATTGGCAACCACTGCAGCCACACCAATTATGAAAATAGGAGATTTTGGTTTTGCAAGGTATGATGGTTTCTCGGATGTTAAACAATGGAAACAAAATTTTTCCCTCTGTTGCTGTTATAATCCGGAACAACTCAATACTTCTTTTTTTCCTTTTCTGATGTTTTATTTATTGCTCATCAACTCTGTATAATATCTCTGTTTTAGTTTTATATGTAAAGTATTCAAATGTTTGTCATATTTGGTAATTGTTTTTCTTCAATCTGGTTGAAGCAATAAGGTAAAAAAACATGAATTTCTTGCAAAGGGTAGTTTCCTGATGTATCATTGTTCTAGGTCTCTCACACCCCAGAGTTTGGCTGATACACTATGTGGTTCACCTTATTACATGGCTCCAGAGATTATTGAGAATCAAAAGTATGATGCCAAGGTGACGAAAGATATAACTGGAATCAAATTCTAATTGCTAACATCTGTTATTGTTTTGTTCATAAAGATATGAATCATATTGTGGATGCAGGCTGATTTATGGAGTGTTGGAGCAATTTTGTATCAACTAGTGATTGGGAGGCTACCATTTGATGGAAATACTCAATATCAGGTTTTGAGAAGGAACAATCAGTATTTCTTTTGGTAAATAGTCATGTGTCTTTCTTTTTTTCTTATCATAATTTTTTGTTACAGCTTTTTCAAAATATTTTGGCATCCACTGAACTGTACTTTCCACCAGAGGCATTAGAAGAGCTACATTCTGATTGCTTGGATCTTTGCAGAAACCTCTTACGTCAAAATCCAGGTATTCATTGTAACTTCATGTCATGGACATACATGTATTTTTAATAACAATTGGTTAGAGCTTATTCTAGAAAACTTTAATGTTATGCTGTAATATGCAGATGAGAGATTAACATTCAAGGCATTCTTCAACCACAATTTTCTTCAGAATTCCAGGTCATTATTCTTTAATTTCTTTTTTTTTTCTTCTTCAGTTCTTGTATCCTGTTGCATTTCTCTCAATACATAGCTATTTGTAGTGATTTCTTGTCATTCATAATTTATAGGTCAACCGTAGGAAAATTGACTGTTCATCAATCAGGTGGCTCTCTGTCCGAGATGTCTCCAACTATTGCAAGTGGTAAGATGGGGAAGGCTGTTGATGCTGGTACTCATTTGTCATATCCTGTATGCTGTATTCTCATATTTACATTGTTTTCTTTACAGTTTCTAATACTTGCTTTTGTATTCAGATTCCCGTTTAATGCAGTCTGTAGAGAAAGACTATGTACTTGTTCATTCCCATTTTGCATCATTGGAGGCTTTTTCTGACTACTTTGATGCATCTGTTCAAGATGGTTCCTTATACAGTATTTCTCAAACTCATTCAAAGATTGCTAATCCGGATATTGGAGTTCCAAAACAAACAACGGATCTGACGTCTTCCTCCAGTAGAGGATTAGAGAATCTAGAAAGCAATAAACTTGAGGCATGTGTGGCATCATGTGAATTTACTGCTTTAAGGGAAGAGCATGAAATTTCCTCACTGCAACCTTCAAACAGGTTAAAATTGTTGCATGAGTATGGGAAGATCCTTAAAGAACTTTCGCAACAACAGGTCAGTTTATGTTCAGTAAACCCAAGGTCACCACATTAATATTTTCAGATAATAGTTTGAAATTTTAAATGAAAAAAAAAAGGTTGTTATTGACTTTTTCTCTTGATGGCATGATCCCATATCTAACTATTGAGTTCTTATATTCCTTTGAATTGTTTCAGTTCTTTTCTCTGCCAGTGTCATATGAATTGTTTCAGCATTACATATCAGAATGATAACCAGCCATGTTTGAATGAATTCTTTTTCATAGTTAATTTGTAGTTTTCCTATTGGATTCTATTAGCTTGCAAATTGGTTGAATGCTCCTTAGGGTCTGTTTGGATGAACTTGTAAACAAAAATTAGAAGTAAAAAGTGAAATTGACTTCTCTTTATATTAAAATTATATCATGAATTAAATAATTTGTAGAAATTCTCTCGTAGTTTCTAAAATTTTTTATTTAACTTGTACATAAGGTAAATTTAGCTCATGGAAAAGCCAATCTTAATGTTCCATAATCAATCTAAATTTTAATGGTTATTTGGTGCAGTATGATAAAGGACTGTATCTAGAGTCACTTGCAGTTGAGTTGGTGATTCTGGCGATATGGAAGAAGGCTTTAGAAATCTGTAACTCTTGGATGGCCTCCCTTACTACTAGTGGGTTGCCTGAAAGCAGTTCAACTAACGAATCTATATCTTCAAGTAATGTGGAGTTACCACAGACTTCAGAACTGAAAATAAATTTTAGTGATCCTCCATCTGTCTCCATGTGGGCCAAACATGAGTTTGTTCTTGCTGTTGATCGTGCTGAAAAACTATCATGTCGTGTTCAAAATATGGATGGTAGGATTTCTTTATGTTTCTGAACTTAAAATCCTTTCATGTCGTCTAAAGATATAATAATGTTAACTATTTACTCCCAAAAACATTGCAGGAGCTGCTGAGATGCCAGATGCAATGGAAATTATATTCCAAACCGCTCTTTCAATCGGGACAAGTGGTGCGGTAAGTAGCCTAATATTCTTCACTTTTAGATTTCCTTCCAAACTTGCAATCTTCCTCAAAGAGCATATACACGTAAAAATGTGATCTTTATAAAATAATCAGCACTTGCCTGAGTAGGTAAATGAATATTTTTTCTTTTTTGCCATTTTTTTTAGGTAGATGAATATATGGAGAACAGAGATAGGGCTAGTGCATCTTACTCAAGAGCGATGCTGCTACTTTCATTTTTGGTGAGAGAAGCAGAGAACCTTCCACTGAACCCACCATTTTCACTCATTGCTACTAATAAAGAGAGAATCTTACAATACATTTACACATTACAGTCTCGTAAGAAATCTTCGTCGGAGTCCTCTTCAAATAAACTACTTTCACTTACATCAAAGTAGATGTAACGAGGGTTGTTATATAACTAACTATCATGGCCATGTAAAGGGGACTTGCCTTTGCTGCATGATTTTATGTATATAATGATAATTCTTTGACATGGGAATTTGTAAATATTGTATAGCTCATAGTTCTATACAATTTTGAAAACACTATCACCAATGAATTGAAATTTCTTGGGGAAAATTATATTTAGATTTCACTTAGAAAAATTTCCCTCTTGCAAATCTGATGAACGAGTTGTTTTAAAAACATTTCAAAAATATGACGAGCAGGTTTTTTTAAAGAAAATTTTGTTTTATTAGTGTAATAAATCATGTCTAGCTTCTTTGTCTTTGTTCCACACCATGAACTTTCTATAATTGGTTTCTTAACGTACAAAATGCAAAAGGAAGAAATTGTTGGTAGAGGAAATACAGCCAGCTTAGTAACCACAAGCAATTTAGATTTATTATTTCGATATCGCAGGTTTTCGTTTCAACATAGAATTTGATGAAAGAAATATTACGAAACATACTGATAAAAAGATAGAAAATTAAGATTGAGAATTTGCTAACATCTTTGAGGAGCAAAAAAACTTCGAAGTCTAAAACGGAAAAAAGAAAATCACTTCAGTCACATTCATCGTAATGCATCTACCACATCGACATGCAGGCATTCTGAAAACATTATGGTTAAATCTGAGCTGGTTTTAAAGAAAAATAAAATACTTCATAGATAGATGCAAAACAATTCAAGTAAAACGTGGAAAGTGGCTGAATGAAGGAGCATAAATTACTTAATGTTCAGGCTCAAACAATACTTAATGTTTCTTATCTAAAGTCTATTTAGCAGAGTTTAACAGCATTAACACCAATCCAAGATAGTAAAAGAGCGTACACAGTAATTTAATATGGTACACACATCTACACGACAAGTTTCGTGAGCTGCAGAATTAGAAATAAACAATATAGGTACACCGTTGAGGGGGATTAAGAAATGATATGCAAAAACCAAAGGTTGCCTTTATGTTATTGCATGCATGCATGTACCAAACCTCAAGTCGAAGTATCCCCTTCCAAACGTATTCTTTTACAACCTTTCTCTTCACCTTGATTGCTCGCTCCAATCCTATTTTCCTTGGCCTCCATGGAACATCTTTTGTAGGGTTTAAAGCCTGTTCGACGAGTCTTAAGCTTTCCTTGTCCAAGCCCTAAGGTTAACAGTCCCACGTTATTTTCTACAAATGGCGGATTTTTCTGCATTGGTTTATAGTTAGAACTGCATTTCTTGCTGTCAAGGTCTTCATTTCTGTCATCTATGGTTTGCTGGTTATCATTGGTGATGATGCCCATTTGGTCCTTATTCTTTAAAGCATGAGGAGGTGAAAAGCTTTGAGGCAACACCTCTCTGGAGAACAAAGCCTGAAAGGCTAGTTTCCCCTGAAAACAAGTAGAATGAGAAGAGTTGCAACATATAAAAATATTGTATCAAGATTTCATTAAGGTAACTGGGATACCTCTTCAGAGACCTCTTTCCAAGAATCAGTAAGGTTGCAAATGCTTCTACGACGATTACTAAACTCAAGGGCTAAATGGTTAGCATCGGGTGTTTCAGGCTCTTCCTTCCCTTTCTCATCCTTCCCTAGTGCATCAGTTTCCACATCGCTGCTTGAGGCTGTGTTGGAACCACACGAGGAACGGTCAACCTGTTTTCTGCCTTTCGTTTTGTTGGAATCAAGGTGCTCAGAAATTATTTCGTTCGTCTCATGATCGGTAGCCTTTGGTGAAGTATTTAACTTGGCATCTCCACTCTCAGAATCTGATGAAATGACAGCTAGTGATTTTGAAGCTGAATGTTGAGCTTGAGGAGCTTCCGAGTATTCTGGATGCATCATCTGATCATGCAGAGGAGGATTTTGTAGAGTACTCTTTTCTTGGTCTGCCTTTAGAGATGGTGTTTCAGCAGTATTCATTGATGCGACTGGAGTCACAGATGCAGGAGGACAAGCAAAAGCAGTATGAAGAGGAGCACACAAAGGAAGCAGTCCATGAGCTGCCCACCACGCAGTTGCAGCAGCCACAGTAGCAGCTGCAATAGCTGCAACGCTTGGAGGGGAACCAATTTGTCTAGATGTGAAACCTCCTTGAGAGCACCTAGGAGAATCTGCTGAAGTCTCTGGATTTGCATAGGGCCAAAATGTAGCAGCGAAACTTGCTGCAGCATGGGCTGCTGGGTTTTGCAGCAAGGTAGAGACAATAAGATTAGAAAATGTGGAAGACATGTGAAGAAATGATTGGTAATCGTCCTGGTTGTGTTGGGTGAAGGGAGGATACGGAAGAAATGATTGATGAGCAGAAGATCGTGCTGTGTTATTTTGACTTTCTCTTGTGTTCGATGGTGCTGAATTGGTGAAAAGATGTGGTTGCCCATTAGCCCCTCCTATTGGCTGAAACATGCAGTCTCGAAACAGCATATCTTGTGATGGATTTTGAGTACATGTTCCAAGGTTCCCGTCAACAACGTGCACAGTTACATGTCTAGGGTAATTCTGATTATTGCCTTGCATTCCTTCTATTGTTAATGCACTATCGAGACCATCTGTTTTCTCATTTTGAACCAATTTCATTTGTAAAGCATCAGAATTCTCTAACGTGGAGTTTTTACTAGTTCCATTTGCCTGTTTTCCATCATTGATCTCCAAATTCCCATTTTCAAGTTCAACAGTCAGAAATGATTCAGTTTTTTCATCTCGAGTTATCACCTCTTTCGCTGAAGTTGTAATCTCCTTGAATACGCATGAATTTCCCAGCGGCACTGACATAGATATTGAACTCCTGTTTGCTGAAGATAGAGAGGAACATGGTACCTCCTGGATAACTGTAAATACTTTTGAGCAGTTCTCATCCTTATTTTCCTTTACTGTTGTTGGCCCCTCGTCTAAATCATAAATCTAATAGAATAAGGAAAAGGCTGAATTATGTTACTGACCAAGGAAGCTGAAAAAAAAAATGTGTGAAATTGAAATCTATATATAAAAAATATTAACCTCCGGAAGTGGTTCTTTTTCCAAGTCCAGTGCTTGGTTGTCATGTGAAGATTCGACTAAATTGAGCTTTCCATCCTTTGCTCCACTATGTAATGTTGCAGTACCAATTCTGGTCTTCCGAGGATAGGGATTGCTTGGTTTTCTTTTGGGCCGTGGAGGGGGAATATCTATATCAAGAGCTTGTCCAATTGGAACACCCTTTACAAGGGCTTCTTTCTCCAACTGGAAGTAAAAGTCCAAATGGTATTCTCAGCAAGTGAAGTTTCATATAAACCATTAAAAGCATTTACTGGAGTGTGATAGCGTTTGTTCTAAAGAATTTTCAAAATACTCTTTGTATAATAGAAACGCATCAGTTTATTCAAGCACGAAAGCTTAGATAGGAAAGCATCCAGAAATATTGTTCAACGAAGTTGAGGACAAAAAATCAGCTGTGGATGTAATCAAGATGCATATGGATTTGATGGCCGCAAACTGATTGTAGTTTAAATAAAAAGATGTATGTCAACATTAGTGTAATCCAAACATGTAGGAAGCTGTCGGCATTACAAAATCATAGCCCTATGAAAGTCCATGGTGGTAACAGTTCCCAAAATTTGCAGAAGGCAGCACTGTTAACTTGTGTGCGAACAGAACTTGACAGGTTTAGCTTGAATACTAACTTCAGATCTTAGGAACCTATTTTCATTTTCAAAGAAATTAATTTCCTATGTTCAAAATCAAAGTTCTTTTCTATTATGTTGGTGTTTAGAACTCCAGAGGAATCAGAGCCTTGGTGATTCTTAAACCACTACAAAATATCTGCATAGGAAGTTGGAGATGGTGTCAAACCATCTATATACGAAATTTCTGTTTCGAATTCCAAGATAAATAAATAGTTCTACCTCTGGTTTAATTACAGTGGCCCTGGCTAATGAGACCAAAACCCAGTCCCAAGGGGTTGGTACAACCAATACGCTTCCTTCCCTTTTCCTTCACTATTTGCTTTACGTTCATACTTAAAGTTCCATATTTAGTTTTCTTTTCCTTTGATTTTTAACTTTTTTCAATGGGATATATAATCTCTTTTCACTAATTTTTTTAGCAACTGGTGTATAGGATGATAATTGACACCGGATGTGAGTCCACTGCCCACGAAAGCCCTCTAACTATTCTCATGCAAGCCTTGCCAAACGAGAAATTGTTATCAAAGCCTATATCCCCACCTTGAGGTTGGACTTCATAGATGCCTAATCCTGTAAAATTAACGTTTCAGATGTCCTATCCCGAAGATATTATGGGAGTTTTAAGACTCATGATCCACATCAGTTAGGTAATGGTCAAAGACAAGTATTCTTCATAAGTGATTTGAGTAATCCGCACTTCTTCAGTTAGGCCTAGTTCATTATTCATAAAACAAAATCTAATGCACTTTATTTATCTATTGTAAAGTATGAAGAATAGGCTTGAATTGGCTAACGAAAGAGGCTGTGTGTTTCTCACGTAGCACATAAATATGCATATTAATGGCCTCTCTTGTCACACTTAAACTGATCACTCTTGTTTCTGTGGTGATCCACTATACTACCAGAGGACAGCAATGTATATGTGAAAGTAATATTCTATAAAATTATGTTTAAGCATTGGACTGGTTCTTTCGGCCATACAAAAAGGTATTTGAAGAAGTTTCTCTGTTCGAATGAAATTTATAGATTTCAGATTAGGTACAACAATCTTTATTTATAGACCTGTTATCGGGCCATTAAAGTACACATTTCTTCGACATCAATCGACTCTTCCCTTTCTTTAAAAGTGTGTGTGCATATTCCATTAATCTTTATATGCTTTAGCAGTTTTTCAGGAGATAAAATACTCTTTTTCCATTTATCACTTCTGCACATAAACATGTTTTATTCATAATATGATGTCAAAGCTTGGTTTTGTTAATTCTTGAGCCCCACAAATAAGCATTCAAATTAAGCATTCTGGTTTTATTTATCGGGNTTGAGCTGCATAATGGTAATTAAATATGATGTCAAAGCTTGGTTTTGTTAATTCTTGAGCCCCACAAATAAGCATTCAAATTAAGCTTTCTGGTTTTTTTTATCGGGGTTGAGCTCATATATGAATTTGTACTAAACACTGTTCAATTCCATGTCAGTTCAGGCGTGAGTATTTGACTATAGGGGCACTTTAAACTGTTTACGCATGCCCCTGCGCTCAATCGCACACATTTAGTTGTATTTTTTCTGCCAGTCGGTCTAGTAGTCATAGCTTTGAGCAGTTTTATTCTGTGACAATAGCACAGTGAAATATTCACTAAAATAACCACAGTTAAATGGAAAAAAGAGCACAAATGATTGATGGGTTTCGGATGTTAGCATAACTGACATGTCAAAGTTTATAATGATGCTTAATATGATCTTATTTGAAAAAAAATGGAGGCTGGTTTGACCAAGATAATCAAATTGATCATCTTGCCAAACCAGCCCCCATATTGAAATGTGGAAATTCTTTTCCAAGGGAGAGGGATATAGAGCATTTACACATTTATTGTCCATCTTTGAACTAATAATAAGCAATAATATTTAGCTTTTAGCACTCAAATTATATAGACATTAAGCTCTTCCACAAATTAGCATGAGCAATATTGATATTCCGATAAATCGGATTGCTTAGCTATAAGATTGAAGACACTAATATAGAGGTCGTCTGGTCTTTCTGTATGACAACGCACGACAGCATCCCATAGCTAGACCTCCAGCCATCCTTTATTTCGAAGAATAAACTTTTCTAATCATATATAGATCAATATCATGATGTATAACCTAACAACCCTAATTTCCTTAAAATCATCAAGTTCTTGAAGAATCCTTATAAATTAGGAAGGCAAATAATTGTTCTAGTGAATCTAATCTATGTGGCTGTTACTCCCATGATCCATAATCAAAAATTCTACTCCACTATCAACACATCATATTAGAGTTCCGTTCCAGTATCAAACAATTTACTGTGTCACGAAACTTCCCAGTTCCCAAAGTGGGTACTGCACTCTTGTCATGGTGATCAATCAACCTGTGTATTTCCTCTAAAATGTGTTCCTGAAAAAGAAAACCACCACCGTCTGCACCTATAGAAAGAAAATATCTTGCGAACTTCATATATAGAGACTCGAGTGACTCACAAAACTTCATCAAACAGATATATAGCTCTTGTCATCCACCTCAAAGTAAAAACAAAATTTTATCTCATACACATTGCTTTCTAAAGAGCAACACTGATGTATTTGACACACCATGGACTACCAACCACTATCTTCCCCCCACCCTCAAATTTTTGCACTCACTAACCGTGTCCCTTTCCAGTTCGTACCACTGAGCCACTTCCCTAAATATGGCTTGTCTAAACCTCTATACCATTTAGCTCTGGAATCTGCAATCTACATTGTGAATTTTGTAAGCAAATCTCGTATTATTGTAACATACTCCAGTGTTGAAGGCTCATCGCCTCTCGAAGGTTTAGGTGAGGGTAACTATGCAGCCCTCCCCTTACATATATCCAAGCAGAATGCTTCTACATTGAAGCCCGTGAGTAACTAGTCACCAATACCATAGTGCAAGGCTCACCCTCTCACAACATTTTACTAAAAGGGATTCTTTTGAATAAAGCAACGTTCCTAAATTACAAACAGTCTGAAAAATTTTTCCCAAATGTTTCACAGCTGAATTTGATTAAGGGTAATATACATTTCAACAAGTAGGCAAATTGGCCAGAATATCACAGTCTACCTTCCTTCAGTTCTGCTTCAATTCCACAAATTGACCAATATCTATTCAACCACTAATTGATGGTATTGCAAGTTGCCAAAAATTTTCAGGAAGCCCTAAAGATGCCAAGCATGAGTCAATTGAATTAGATTTTACATTCCTAATGTTGGGCATAACAAATCCATCCAAAGAAATAAAGTGAACACTAAACAGGAAAACACAAGAACCCTAAAGGCCTAATCCAACGAAATACCAAACTTAATTCTGTCTTGCCTTATGACTGAATCAAACTTTGCAAGTATCGGCATAAGTGCTTGTAGGCTACGATGCTTCTTCACCACAACACAAGTATATGTTAGTTTTTCTTTTGCCATTTTTCAGAAGCAATTATCCCCAAAACTTAAATTGTCAGGTTAAGGTGACCTTGTGTTACATTTCTAACATGATCCTCACCCAGGAACCTTTCGGTCATGAAGAACGGATAATGAACAACTCCGTATACCTTGTGCTGAACTTTAACTATTTCTAAATAAGAATGGAGTCCAAAAGGATCAAACTCCCAACCACAAGGTTATAGAACCTCTAATGCCATGTTAAGAACCATATCCAATGGCATCATGTAATCCATATGTTAGAAGTAGACTTTAAGCCTAACTCAACTCCACAAAACCGGCTTGTAAGGTGAGATTTGCACCTATTTATATACTATGAATTGGCCTTATCTCTAGTCGATGTGGGGCTTCCAACACATCCCCCCCCCCCTCCCTTACGCCGAGGTATATACATCTTGAGCGTGGGACTAGACATTAATGGGTGATCCAATAGCAACCCGATAGCGGGTGAAACAATATGCACAACAAACAACAAATATCGCTAGGATAGGCTTTTAACGATGACTTTGATACCATGTTAGAAGTGGACTTTAAGCCTACCTCAATCCCACAAAATCGGCTTGTAAGGTGAGGTTTGCACCCACTTATATACTATAAATTGGCCTTATCTCTAGTCAATGTGAGACTTCCAACACCATATAATCCACATCCGTTAGGTAATGGACCTCTCTTGAATTACACTTATCTTTGAAACATGTCGAATTGTGCATGTAATCTGTTAGAATAATTACTAATAGGTATCATCATTTAGGCTAGTCTGCTAAGTCATTAATGAGTTGTACCTAGTTTTGTACCTAGAAGTCTAGTACAGACTCTTGGTATTCCATGTACTCTTGTGTTTTCATTATAAATAGAAGATAATGAGAGAGATCATATAAGCCCTCAAGAATATATTTTTATCAGTCTTTAATCTCAAGTTAATCCATATATCATGATAATCGACCTTACCTAGCTATGCTTGACAAAATGTGTCCTTTAGAGTAATGGTTCTACAGACCCCATTCTTCTCCACTAGGAACCTCTATAGTTCATTGTCTCTATATTGTTACCATGAAACTTGGCCATGACAGTCAAGTTAACTTACTACATGTATGTTTAGTAGCCAAAGATCAAACACAAAACTTTGGCCAAGACTTGATACTTTCTTTGGCTAAAATGACCTTTATCCAAATTTATTGTCCAAAACTGTCATTCACGTCTGCCTTTATATTAACATAATGTAAATAATGTTTTCTTTCGTAGTGATCTCACAAAGGAAGTTTACTTTCAGCAAATTTCACTAATGGGATTAAGAATATATTTAACTGTTGAAGCCTAAAGTTTGAACCACGCAGAGACCCACCCAACGTTGTGCTTAATTTAAAAGAATGATGGCCAACAAGAATCAAACTCTAGACAATTTAAATCACTACTATATAAGCACAGGAGGAAAACCTGAAACAGAGGAGACCATTATAGAACAGAAAATAATGTTATAGAACACTGCTTTCTTGGTGCAAGCTAAAGTATGCATCTGCTTAGGGTCTATTTGGGATGGTTGCGAGATCAGGAAAATCAGTTAATCATGACTATCGAGGATCTCTGTGTTTAAATCAATCCAAGCTCTAGAGATGTTCTAGTGACAATTTTGTTATGATTTTCTTCATTTAGGAGTTCTATTCGATTGGAGAGTATGCGATGTGATTGATAAAGAAAAGTGAGAAGGTACCCATTGACCTTTGTGAAAAACTTCTGTGCGTGGCTCCTGATTTGCACGGCAGTCTTTGTTCCTATATGCTCTGTATAGCAGAAGTGAAACACCAAGAGGGGAACAAGTCATGGAAGAAAGAAAAAAAAAGTTCCAGTCAAGAATATGGAGATTGTTTCATGCCATTTTCACTAATCTTTAGAAAGGAAGAAGGAAGGAAGATATTGAGGCAAACATGATAAACAGACAATCACCTTCTATGCGCTGCCATGCTCGTCCGTGCAGCTTCAAAGCTTCTAGAAACCTATTATGCTCCTCCTCTGTCCATCGTTCCCTTTGCTTTGTGATTGTATATGGTTTTCTCGTCTACAAAAGGCAGTTAAGCACTCAGAACACAATACCAAACTTTCCCGTACACAAGAAACTTCCACATATATCAAAATAACTCCTACCTTTACAACTACCTCTTCTCCAGAGGAGTACGCGTCCATTACAGGACGTGAGCAGCTACCGCTGCTTCAGATCTTCCCTGACAAGGAGTGGATACAGGGAATAGCGCCTTTCATTTTTTGTGACACGAAAAACAGTAAAGAGTAAAGCCGTTGTGGTGAAAGTGAGCAGACTCTGAAGAAGGTATTGTGGTGATGTTACTGCAAAAGAAACAAAGCGAGAATAATAGGAAGAGATCCGTCTCTGTTTTGTATCAGATGGAATAAGCATTCCAATTCAAATGTCACGCGTAAAATGGTACTACATAGAAGATGAAGAAAGAAAAATATTCAACAAATTTCAAGTATCACCCAAGGGGGAGAGAGAGATAGATATAGAGAGACAGCGAGAGAGACGCTTCTGCTCTGAATGAATAAAAGAAAATTTACTTAATCAGAATCCTCACCAAAACGAACTCGACAGCGCCAAAACCTTTCAAACGCGGAAAAGAGAGGGAAACTACAATTAGTATAGAAACAAAAAGAAAATCACAACATCATCAATAACAACTATTTCTATCTTCACTTTCACAGATACTTTACTAATCACTGCAAATTTCGATTCCTCCTGTTTGGTTGCCGAGAAAATATATTCACAAAGCAACTCAAAACCATCGAAATTCAACTCAACAGCGTCGCGCTGAGAGTACTGACAGCACCTGTTACATCCAAATCCAGATGAGGTAAATCCGTTCGCAGCAGTCCGGTTCAATTTTCTCGGAAACCAAACAGAACAAATAAAATAAACTAAAACAAAACAAAATAAAAAAGGAAAACGAATACCTCGGAACGAAACCATGACATTGAAGAAGAACAAGAAGAAGAACAAGAACCTCTCACGTGAGCGATCATCACCGGACACTCGTCGGAGGGCTCATTTTCCGGCAATGGCGAATCGAATAGAGTTCAGATCGGAAACCGAAAAGGAGAAAAACGAAAATTGAAAAATAGCGTGATGGAAGCAATCAGAAGAAGAAGAAGAAGAAGAGAGGTTTTGCTGAAACGAAAACAAAAACAGAACCCGAAATTGCTACACGCACACTCACCCCGAAAGTGTTTAAGCGCCAGGAGCAATCTCAGCCACTATAATTTTGTGTGGATTTATTATTTTCTTCCGAAAATTAACGACTCCTTATTTTTTTGAGACTGAGAAGACTCTGCTTATGGGAAAGCGACAAGTGGCGCCAAACTACTGGTTCTTGGTGCTGATGCTTACCTTTGCACTTTTCCTAATTTTTTTCACTTTCTTTCTCTATTTATTTTATCGGGGTGCAGCTTTTAATATTTTTCCCTAGCTCGAATCTCATCCACAAACTTCATGGCTGAGGTTTTAGGTCCGTAAAAGCGTCGCCAGCTTGTGATGGTGGGGCCTGCAGTGACGTGGCCAGGCCAACTGCTCACACCCGGTCACCCGGTTGCATGACGCTTGGGCCACTTCCTCTTAGTGGTGGTATATTCGACCAGCGTGGCACCTCACTTTCTAGTGACCGGCACGTGGCGTTATATTGGAGGAAGCTCCCCGTGCCTGTGGTGGACTCATCATGCATTTGAGATGCACTGTGATCAGGTGCGAACCTGAACTTCTACCATTCTTGCAGTGTTTTTGTTTTCCAATTTGGAAAAAAGCCTCTCGTGTGGTGTTAATTATCCTTATTATCTCAAATAATGTTTTATATATTTTATATTGGATGTATATTAAAAACTGAAACTCTATTTTTTTTTTAAATAATATGAGTAAATGTTGAACAAAGACACATATTACTGTGTTTATATATTAATTTAGGAAGAATTTTTCTCCTTTATGCTGAATTTGTTCATATTGAATCACACTGGTGTGTTTGCGTAAAAGCATTTGGTTTTTGCAAACAATTTATTTATAATAGTATATAAAATATTTATCTTCCAATTCACTAAAATTCCATATTAAATTTATATTATGTTTTGAAGATATATTGTATAAATAATTATGATTTGTTAGTTAGAAATTAATCAAATAAAATCTCGGTTTATTTGAGATTTTTTCTTTTAGTTATGAGTTCAAGAGTAACTTCTTATTTATTGTATTTTTGGTTTTGTCTTATGATTGGTTACTTAATAGCATGATGTTTTCCATTCAATGATAGATCAGTTTTTTTTCAAATTATCTTTCTCACGCAATCACTTTATGGTTAAAGTTATCATTTGGTATCAGAGTTATGGAGAAACAACAATCTTTTCGAATTTAAACAACAACAATGGCTATATACATTGCTTTTATCTAATCACTTTAACTTTTAACATTTCATACACGTTGTGAAGTCAATTGACCTCAGTGTTGTTAGAAGTGAGTTAAGTCCCACATCGACTAGAGATAAGGTCAATTTATAATATATAAGTGGGGTGCAAACCTCACCTTACAAGCCGGTTTTGTAGAGTCGAGTTAGGCCTAAAACTCGCTTCTAACATGGTATCAGAGCTATGGTTAGAGCCTATCCTAGCGATATTTGTTGGGCAGATTGTTCCACCCGCTATTGGGCCGTTATCGGACAAGTGGGGTGTAGTAATGATTTTTTGGTCCCTTAGAGGTTTTGGAACGAATTGAACAAGTTGCTTACAAATTAGAGTTTCCTTCAACTGTCAAAATCCTAATGACTTTCACATCAGCTTTCTCAGACCACATAAGGGTAATCTCCCAATAACAACTTTAAAATATCCCCTAAAATTCAATGGTAATTAGCCCATATTAGAACACATAGTTATTCTGAACACTAAGCCAGATTCTGACTTAGTCTTGGTGCAAAGGAGGTGTCTTCCACCAGAAAATGCTATGTGGGAACCATACGGAGTTATGAAAGATCAATTCCACCTTGAGGACAAGGTGCTTCTCCATTTGGAGGGTGATGAAAGAATCATATTGGTCTCTTATAGTACTTTAATCCCATTGATTATACGCAAGGTGAGTATAATCCAAGTACTACCCCATATGTTGAACACAACCTAGGTAATGTTCAACATATGTTTTCATTGATAGTCTTAAGAGAATTATGCATTAGTTAATTTATCTTAAAAATTTTGTTACCAAGTGACGTGTCACCTTTAGCTAAAAAGGGGAAAACTCATTATATCTATGTTTTCATTGATAGTCTTAAGAGAATTATGCATTAGTTAATTTATCTTAAAAATTTTGTTACCAAGTGACGTGTCACCTTTAGCTAAAAAGGGGAAAACTCATTATATCCCAGGAATAGTAGCTTTTAATTAGTAATGCTTATATAAATTAGTTTGTGTTAAGCAATGGAGGCAATAAAGAAATTATTACGTATTCTCTCCTTATATTCTTTTTATTTGTGCTGTTTTTCTATATTATTTCCATCTCTCTGTTTTTATGGATAGTATATATTGTTGATAAATATTAAATATTTTTTCCGTGTAAATAGGTTTTTAAATTTTTTTTTTGTATTTCTTTTACTATTTTAAAATTATTTTCAAATAATTACTTATGTAAATTCAAACATTTTATTATTTTAGTCTAATTCTCTTTCCAATTTTCAATTTGGCTAGAAAATGCACAAAAAATATATTTCAAGAAAAAAAAAATAAGGAGTTTTTCAAAACGTGAAGAGAAAAAAAAAAGATTTTTTTTTTTATTTGTATTTCGAGATTTATTTTCTAGAGAAAAAAATGAGACTAGTTTCTTTTTTAAAATAAAAATCTAAAATACATTTTATTTTATTTTACCTTTTTATAACTAGTGGTGTTGGGAATAGCCATCAAGATTGATGGCTCGAGAACTAGGGCCTAAACCTAAGTAACTCGTCAGCCCAACTCATATGTGGACTAGAATTATCAATTATGGGGGCCAGCCTATTAAATAATTTTAATTATATAAAAAGAAGATAATTCAGTATATTTTTATTAAATTTATGTTTTATTAAAAAGGTTTGATTATAAAAAATTAATCATTCTAACCATGTATAACTTAATTGCGTAGAATCTGAGTATTTTTTTTTATACAAGATAAAAAAGTAAACATATTTTAACTTAATTAAATATTTCTATCACTCAAATTGAAGAAGTGATGCATATGCAGATCCCAGGTTTCCATTCTAAAATCTCGTAATTTTGAATTTTTATTTCTAGGATTCTCTTAAAGAAAATCAAGAAAAAAATATATTAATTAATAACAAAAGCAAAAAAACTTTAAAATAATTGATTTTAAAAAAAAATAGACTTCCAAAAAGGACTTTTCACTGTAGTTAAATTTGATCAAACTAGATAAAAAAAAAAGTAATTTTAGCTAAAATGACAAATTTGATTACATGTTAATCATGAGTGTTTATCATTGAAAGTTGCCAAGCTACATGTTAATCATAAGTGTTTAGTAAATATGTCTGTTAAAGGGACTAGTAAATGTAAAATGACAAAAATTACAAATTAAATATAATTTTACAACAAATTCAATTTAATTTTAAAATTCTATTTTTGAGGATATATTATTTAGCTTTAATAGTTTTATTTTATATTGTATTGTTCTATTATTAGTGTCATACAATATACTAAAATATTTTTAATTAAATTTCAACTTAATTAAGTTTTGAATAATTGAATTCTGTTAATTTTTTCTGTTTAAGTATTTAAAGCTTTTATATTTTTTAATTAAATTCTTACCATTTAATTTTTTATTAATTGAGTGAGAGATCACTGTTTTCCTTTTAAGCTAAAACTCTAATTTGATAAACACTACATAATCATGAAAGGATAAGCATAAAGAGTTAAAATTTAATGCTTTAAAGAACTCTATTACGGTCAGAAAAACACAACAAAATGTGTTGAATTTATCACATTTTCGGCAACTACTTTTTTAGATACCAAAATTTTAACACTTTAAGAAAACATTTTTGGAAGTATTTGAATTTTAACTTTTTAAAAAAATATATATATTTTTGAGAATATACGGAATCCAAAATGCATTTTTTATTGTTAAATTCAATAATCTATTGTCAAAATTTATTGTTAAAACGGATTAGAACTCGCAGGTCAATTCGGTCTACCACGGGTTCAGATCGGGTTGGGTTTGAAAAAAAATAAATTTTTTGATAAGGGTCGATTTTCAACTTGGTTCACTTAGAACCCGGCTCACCCATGTTGAATCCGTGGTGAGTCAGATTGGCTCACCAACCCACCTAGTGTAATTTAATTATTTATTATTTTGTGTTTCAATATTATTACTTAACATTTTCTTTATTGAATTGTAAATGAGAATAAAGAAAATGACATTTCAAGAGAGCAAAATATTATAAATTTATCTATTTAAGACTCTAATCTTATAAATGGATAAATGACACAAAAACTTTCAATATTATAAACTTAATTATTCCCTTTTGTATTACAGTTGAGTTGTATGTTAATTTTTTTTTATTTTGAATTGTCTTTTGGAGTTTAACATCATTTTAACATGAAATTATTACATTTGAATTACAAAAATTGTAAAAAAATTGTAATTAAGTGAACCATTAAGTCAACCCTTTTAACCCACCAACTCGTGGTGGGACGGACTACATTCAAATTTTTTCCGCTCACTAATAAATAAAGGACGATGCTCCCTCCACTCCCACCACTTCTCCCTCCACCTCCCCAATTTATTTTATTTCTAAAATTATACTTTTGTTAATTTTTTTTTACTTTTACCTTACTTATTCACTATTTATTCTCTCCCTCACACAACTGCACCCTCCACCCCCACATCTCTCACTCACGGATTCTCACTTCTCTTCCGATTTCCGTTTGAGCTTTTCTTCTTTTTTTCTCTTTCTTTTTCATCCATCGTCGTTGGAAGGAAAGCGTCAACGTTGAGTTACGCAAAAGGAGTTACCACAACACAAAATAGTTGTCAAACAAACCGAGCTAATCTGATATCTACTGCCCCATGGTGTGTGAAAAAAACCTGTGTTAATTTCTTTTGATATGTTCCAAGGTGTTGCTGACTTCGTAGGTTTCTTCATGTCGTACTAGGTTCATGTTCCCATATCCTTTCCAATGGGGTCCACCTACATTTTCTACTGGCCATTCATTTGCCATTATGTCAGCAGTTATTGTCTCCATAGTAGAGGTATCTATTCTCATTCCTGATTTTATTTTGTTTTTAGGATTGACTTGGTCTGTATAGCTTTTTTTATTTATCTATATGTTCTATCCCAGTGCATGTTTGCTGTTACTACAGATTGACATTTTGAAATTGACCTAGGGGTCTTAGATCCCCAAAAGCCTCACAACAATGAGTAAAGAAGCAAAACACTGATACAATCACCATATAGTCTCATGATATTATTATGAATTTTCAACAATGTATTGACCTCTTGACTTTCACTTCTTCTTGGTGCATACATGGCAGCTTCTCGACTAGCAATTGCTACTCCCCCTCCTACTTATGTATTGAGTCGAGGCATTGGTTGGTAGGTCAATCACTATACACTAGTCATTTATGGTTATTGGATTGCCTGACTTATGCTTGTGTGTTGATTGAATAGTTCTAAAACTTCAATCTTGTGAGCAGTTATTAAAAGTTTAATATTATAGTAAAATTTATATGACTGATAGCTTGAGGTGATATTTCTTTTAATCATGTCTTACTAGATGGTGTCTATGGATCAGTCACTGGTTCCACTGTTTCTGTGTAAGTCTTAGTCTACATTGAGTTTTACCTGCAATTGTGTAAGATCACGTATCTTTCTATTGTAGCTTGATGAGCATCATGGCTGATTTTTCTAGGGAAAATGTGGGTCTCCTGGACTAACCCAAGTTGGAAGTCGCAAAGTTGTTCAGATTTCTTCTAGCTTCATGATATTCTTCTCTATTTTAGGTTGGTAGAGACAAATCAAAGATTAGCCTGGCTTACTCTGGAAGTAAACCACCACTCCTCCGACGCTAAGCGACACCACGTCGGCCACAACAACGTCGAACGTGACGAGGATGTTGGAGCCGTAACACCCGCCCATCAGCAGACTTTATAAATCGTGCTTTTGGCATCATGCCGATGGCGACAATGTTGCTTTCCTTCCAGCAGCGATGGACGAAAAAGAAAGAGAAAAAAAAAAAAAAGCTCAAATGGAAATGGGAAGAGAAGTGAAAATCCGTGAGATGTGGGGTGGAGGGTGCAACTGTGGGGGAGAGAATAACAAGTGAACAAGTGAGGTAAAAGTAAAAAATTTTAACAGAAGTATAATTTTAGAAATAAAATAAATTAGGGAAGTAGAGGGAGAAGTAGTGGGGGCGGAGGGAGCAACGCTCATAAATATGTCGGATTCGGTTAGCTCACTAAGTAGTCAACCCCATAATAAACCAAGTGGCCGTTTTGACAACACTAAATTATATAGTTTAAAATATATTTATAGATTTTGTTATTTAAAAATATATTATTAAATACATAAATTAAATAGATTTATTATATAATATGGAAATATTTTGGGGATGTACTATTTCATTTTCATAGTTAAAAACCACTAAAATAAAATATTATATATTCGATAAATACAAAGCAAGAGAAATAAACATATTACTAATTTATTACTGTCATTCCAAAAGGATATTGAAATAAAAGTAGTGTATATGCAGAGAAAAATGTACTATAAAGAAAGTCCAACAAATTTGATTTTTCAAACAAGATATTACAAAAATTAAAGTTTTAGTTTAAGAGTTATAAAATATTATTCATCAAACAAGATATTATACAGTTGCATCAACATCTTATTCATGAATTATTCATAAAATAACTTAACACATGTTTTTATCTGTTGATACTATTAAAGATGATTATTATAAAAAAAAAAATAGAATACAAAAATCACAAACACAAAAAAGGTAAAGTAATTTACAAAAAGAACATACATATAACAAACAAACATATTTCATAACAAACCCATACAATTCAAATAATTGATGTGAAATAAAACCTATAACTAAAAACTTTTATAAACTCAATTATTTATATACATGTATTGATATTACATTCAATGGATACATGTATTTGTAATAGCTTCTACTTTTCCATAAAGTCAAGAAAAATGTTAGATCTCTTGTTACTTTAACCACGTAACTTATTATATTTTATATGAGTTTGAATAGTTACTTGAATTCATACATCAATGCATACAATAAAGAAAACAGATATTCACGATAAAATTCTGAGTCATAACAAATCATATCTTTACTACAACCCTTGGAAATTAATCCACATCAGTAATTAAAAAAAAAAAACACCCAGCAAAAATAGGAATTTCATAGCAAACATAAACACCGTACTTCTATTGCCCAATAATACTAATGACGAGCCTAGTGTCAATGTTCAAGAAGCCTAAAATCCAATTAATACACGTTAATTTGATTTTTTTTTTTACTATGACATAGGACTGTCAACAAATATTAAAAGTTTAAAATAACATATGTTAAATGTTTGTTTTTTTTTTGTGAATTAAAATAGTTACGAATAAAAAGTGTGATTAAAATAATTTTTATTAAATATAATCTAATTATA
Source organism: Vigna radiata var. radiata (assembly GCF_000741045.1). Taxonomy (NCBI): domain Eukaryota; kingdom Viridiplantae; phylum Streptophyta; class Magnoliopsida; order Fabales; family Fabaceae; genus Vigna; species Vigna radiata. Next base: position 534,725 of record NW_014541783.1, read on the forward strand.
TTCAGTATAAGTATGCAATTTGGTTTGAAGATGACAAACATTTAAAACTTACTACCAAAATAACTTTAATACTCTTTACGCTGATGCATATATTTATACTCAACCGCGTTTTCTATAACTTCATCGCTTCGTGAAAACAAAATGGTTGGATTCAAATATTACACCGACAAGTTGAAAAAAAAAAGGTTGAGTTGAAAGATAACTCCGACAAGTTGAACAAGAATGCAGGAGAGTTGAATTTATAATCTGTTTGCTGGTAACGTTTCCTTTGAAATAAAAACGAGATGAGCTGTTTCTTAATTAAAAAATGAGCGTTTTAAACACGTCAATTTGCGTTGAAAATCGTACATGAACCAAATTTTTCTCAGAAAAAGAACGACAATTTTAAGTGCAGAAGAAAGCCAGAATGGTACTACCGATCACCCCAAATGAAAATCTATATGTTACTGTGTACCAAACGAATGAGTTGCTTTTTTTCGAAGATTTAACGTTTTCTTTTTCTGAATTCTTAAACGAGAATGTAATATATAAAATGAAAGAGTAAGATATTGACAATATATAAATAAAATTTTCCCACTAATTACGTATGTTTAATGACAGGATTATTGGATGAAATGTATGGATGTGAGGTTAGTTATAAATTTTTCTCAGAAAAAAAGTGATTGATTGAATTAAAAACAGAAGTTTGAATCGTGCTCTATATGGGACCTATTCAATTTTTAGATGATAAGTTTTTTCCTTTCGTGTTTTGCTTGTTTTCGTAACTAAAGAAAGTTTCAATACAGAGATGTAGGATATATATATATTATAGTGGGTGACGAAGGTGAGTGAGGTCATCAATTATGCAGTGAATATGTTTCTTTTCTTTGTTTGCGAAAACTGGAAAATATCAGTGATAGTTGATGTGTGGTCCATCTCCATATCCATGGCCAATATTGCAGTGAAGTTTGGCAAATGTTATTTGGCAGAGATAAGTTAGGTGTATGTTGGTAAACTACAAAAGAAGTTGGATCTGCAGATTTCAAGTCTCCACTATCTGATTTTTTATTCATGGCATGCATGTGAGATTTGTATAAGACAGCATCTTGCAGATGTTTGCTAACAATAATTAATGAATCATTCACATTATAAAAACAATTGTATTGAAATGCATCTCTTCTTAGTTATGAACATGGATTTACTTTTTTTTGAAAAATATCAAGTTAAGAATATATTATTATAAACATCACAGTTTTGTGATCTGTTCTATATCGACAAAACTTTTGATTCACTTCTCAATATTATTTTTAACTTTTCAAAAGTATCAGGTTAAGAATACATAATCATATATATATATATATATATATATATGAAAGTCTTACATTATAATTTATTTTTATGAAAAACTATAAATACATATTATATACTTACAAGTTTTTTTTTTCTTAATACTTAATTCCTATACTTTAATTAGTATGATGATCATATTAATTGGAGTGTTATCATATGAAAATACACTTTTAAAGAAAAAATAGATTCGTATGTGTAGAATTCCAAATCTACTTAAAATGATTACATGATCCACAAAGAGAATAATCTACAAATTTTTCACAAATAATGTGGATATTTAGAACAATGATATAAACATAAAGATAATTTTAGGAAATAGGATAACTCAAACTTTACTCTTTATTATGTTGTCTTTTCGAAATTGTTTTTTTATTATTCTAGTTAAATAAATCCTTATTTTTTTTTAAGGAAAATATAGATACGTGTATGGATTTTTTTTTTAATTAAAAAAGTGAAAAGAAAAAACTAAAATAAAGGAAACATATCACGAAGCACTTTCACAAAACTCTTTTACGTTTATTAATTTTGAATTTTTGTGTATGGTATAAGTTTGTATTGAAAGGGAAGCGTATTTTTATATTTGTTATGATGACGAGTTAAACAAATAATGATCAAGCTCAACAAATAATCTATCAAACTAAATAAACAATGGTTGAGTTATTTCAAGCTATACAAACAATATCTTAACTCAACAAATATATTTCGAGCTAAACTAATAATGTTTAAGCTGGAAAGAAATGATATCGCGACACGACAATCCGATAACCTAATAGTTCGACAACACAGTAATTGAACATCTTAGTAAAAAGTTAACAACTCGACAACTCCAAACTCGGTCGGCAAATTTGCAACTCGACAACATGATAACACAATAACTTCGCATCTTGGTGACATGTTGGCAACTTGGCAACTCTGAACCCGATTGACAAGTCTACAATCTGACAAAGATGACAACCCAGAAATCGACAGAATGAGCTTAACCTAGCAACTAAAAGAATATACTATGAAATAAGGATCATAAAAAATGTTTTGATCAATTACCATACTTACATAATCGGTTAAAACAAATCAAACTTTCACAATTCATAATTGAATGTGATTAATCAATTATAAGAAATTCTCATAATCCATTAATAACATCAACAAGAGATTTTTCCTATAAATACAAGCTCTTCCTCGATTCAAAATCATGAAATCATATATACAAATATTGATTCTATGAAATATAAGAGATTCTGAATTATTATAGAGAGCAAGAATTAAGTATTTAGAAAATTCATCACGAATTAAACAACATGACTTTAATTCTATGGTCTCTTTTGCTCGACATAAAATTAATTAGTCAAATCTAAACTCCAGGTGTACAATATCATTTACTTTTTGCATTGTTTATTCTTTATAGTCTTTTTAATTATGCAAGTAGGTGTTTTTATGTAGGAAAATGTATCTTTAACAATTTTTTTTGACAATTTTTTTACAATCACTTATGTGATAGCTTGTGATTAGTTCGTTTCAAATATACAAACCAATAAAATAGTGACACATAATCTATTGCCAAAACATTATTAAAATATCATGGTCCTTTGATATAATTGTGTATAACATTACATCTAAATATTGTTTCTTAATTTCGTAAAACTTAAAATTATTAAAGTGAATTTCAGTAAACTTTAAGAATATAGTGAAAGATCTTTCAAATTCAAATTATTTGAAAGAAAAATAAATATAAATTCAAGTTAAATTGAATGAGTACAATATTTGTATTTTTTTCTCTTATTTTTCATCAATCTTACATTTCTTTAATAATTTGAAAAGGTTCAAAATTCAACACTGTTTTAAAAAGTTAAAATAGTGTGAAATCAATCAACCTCGAAAATATTAATTACAATTGATTTAACAATTTAACGTCAATACAAACAACATAATATACGTAAAAAACATATACTCGACATAAATTCATGTCAAAATACATTATTTCCAGCAAAATTTCCGTCGGATTAACGTAACTTACATTAAATAGTCATACTCCGACATAAAATTGCATTGAATAAACAAAAATATAAAAAGATTTATGTCAAATCATATATCATATCAAATATGATTCTACACAAATGTGTTTTTTTTTAAAGAATTAAATTATTTTAGATTTGTATCCAAAACTTGTACATTAAAAAATTTGCATTTAATAAGATTAGTTTCAGCATAAGCTTAATTACAGCATAATTTTACATCGGACCTGACATAATCAACCGTAAAATAATTTTTTAATTTCATTTCGTTTTCTATACGTGTATTATTTATTGGTCACCATAAATAAATTATTTTTATGCAAGTGAAGTGAGTTATTTTTAGGTTATTTGGCATACTAAATTAAAAGAAAATATATGATATTGGTATAAACATTTTTAAATATCATACAAATGATAATAGTTTTGTCTTGAAACGTGGCTATTGTTACCCCCTCAACCATTCGATATGACATGCTTCCACTTCCACCCACACAAATACTTCTTTTTACTTGTACTTTAGCACAAACTAAACGTGTGAAAAAGAAGATGCACTCATTAACCTTCTTTTCACCTATTTCAAATACCAAAAAGACTAATTTGATAAAGGATAATAATATTTAGATAATATTTTTTTAATATTTAAACATCATCTACGTGTTATTCTGTGATTGGTTCATGATAATATTTATGATTATTATAATTGATTATAGAATAATTTTGGATGAATCACATAATAACACGTAAATGATATTCAAATATTGTTAAAAAAAGTTATCTAAATATCATTATCCTTTGATAAATTTTTAAATGTTTTACGATTTTACGATAAACTAATTGAGTAAAGAGGCAAAAAGATATTTAAAATTAAAATATTAAATGTATTTTTCCACAAATAAATAGCATGTAAAGAATATATATATATATATATATATATATATATATATATATATATACACACTCAAGCTATATTCCTCCTAATGTTAATAATCATTTCGTTGTCATGGTTAACTACTAAAATACATTAACTAAACTAAACTATATTAAAACTGAATTAAATTCTACAAAATATTTTAATGAAATTGAAAAGAGTTGTTTAGATAGATGAAACCACAAAATATCATTTTGGAGCATATTTTTCGATTTTGTAAGTTATAGTTAAGTGATAAGAGTAATTTAATTTTCAAAAATTAAAATTAAATTCAATTAGTTTTTGAATTTGTTTGAAATTTTCACGTAATTAAATTGAGTTCAGTATGGATTTAATTCGGTTTAATCTTATATAAGCAAGTAAATGATAAATTTATATTTGGTATAAGAAAACACTACAAAAGTTTTCAATTTTTTTATAAGTATAAATATGTAAATTAGATGTCTAAAATCTAGAAAATATATTTCAAAATACTATAGAAAAAAAAATGAGATAAATGAGGAATTTTGAGATTTTGGTCTCGTTATCTCCTTTGGATATTGCCCATCAAATTCCTCTCCTCACCCCTAATGATTTACATTTTTATTGCATCTTGAGCTGATTTCTCTATCAAAAAGAATTTGAAGCTTTTTTCTATTAAATTTTTTATCTCAAAATCAAGGACTATTTTTTCTCTAGTCAAATATATAGTACAAGAAGTGGCCACACACAAAAATTTGGATTAAAAATTAATTTTTAGCTATTTTTAATGATGTTTACAAGATTGAATGAATAATAAAAACACAAAAATGCTCCAAAATAGATACAATATTAAGGTTTATATACGTTTTTTATACTAATTTTTGTCACAATATTTTTAACTGGTGTTCTAATTTTTTTTCTCAAATTTTAAAAAATTAATATAATTTTATTATTTCCGTTAATAGCGTACCAACGTTAAATATGTTACATTTCAGATTGTATTTTTTTATTGAAATTAAAAATGTAAAGTTAAATTAATTTGATGATTTAAGTATAAGTTCTAGGAAAATGATTTTAATATGTATATATAGACAGAAATGAAGCTTAATTATTAATTTAATTTAATTTTGAAAATAGATAATATTATTTAATTAAAATAATTTAAATTAATTTAAATTTTCAAATATTAAAATTAAATTAAATACAAGACATTTGATAAAAATAATTTGATACGTGACAAAAAAATATAAACAAAAAAAAAATTAGAACTTATTCAAATATGATTTTAATGTTAATCTAAAAAAACATAATTAAATATTTTTTAAAATTAAAAAATTAACTACACTAAATAAAATTTATAGATCTAATTAAAATTTTCAAATAAATTAGAAGACTATGAATAAAATTAAGTAAAAAAAATATTACGTGGACAACGGCATGGATAAATCCTTTCTCTCTCCTCTTTAATTTGTTTAATTAGTAATTACAACTTAATAATTCTGTCATGTGTTGTATTCTTATATTAAACTTTGCCTCTTTCTTATACTAATCCTTCCCATACCTATTTGTAGTCTTGCCATTTATATAAATTGCCGTGTCGTATATGACCATTTATTTTGTAGTTAATTGCAATAGAAGAGTTATTCAATAATCATTAATAAATATGACACTAAAAAATAATATATCTGAATTGTTCATTAATGTGAGATTCACATGTTATACCTGTTTGAGAGGGATACGTATAGAATAAAATCTGCATATATAAAATTATAGTTATTAATTTTAATCTTTTAAAAAATTAACTTATAGAATGAAATTTATATTATTATTTTTATATTTCTTTCATTGTCATTAAATATATATTTTAATAATATTAAATAATTTAATAATTAGTGATACAATATATTTAATAAATAATAAATATTACAATAAATTAAAGTATATATATATATATATATATATATATATATATATATATTTGAACTAACTGTTAATAAATAAATATTAAATGTAATTCTCGAAAATCATCATGAAATAATTTGTTTATTGCAACGTTATGTTCCATACATAAAAAATTATGACGTCAGGCGATTGAGTCATGCAGACTGACGTTGGTATGAAGAAAGATTGATTAGCCCAATGCACATTATAAATTCAGGTTCCAACCCAATCAGTTGTCATGTCCAAAGCAGCAGAGCCAAACCTAACATAGCATAGCAATGGCCACCACCACCGCCATAGCCACTAAGCCACTCTTAACCGACCTAGTCTCCACCATCGATCGTGTTCCCTCCAACTTCATCAGACCGCTCGCCGACCGTCCAAACCTTCACCAACTTCACTCTTCCTCGCCTTCCATTCCCATCATCGACCTTCACGACTTTGACGGCCCCGATCGTTCCAGAATCGTCCAACGCATTGCACATGCTTGCCAGCACTATGGCTTCTTTCAAGTATACCAAACTACATCTTATAAATACTATTGTTATTAATTATAGTTTGTTGGTTGATCTTTGATTAATTAATTGTTTTGAAGATTGTGAATCATGGGATTCCGGAGGAGGTGGTGAGGAAGATGGTGAATGTGTCGAAGGAGTTCTTTGCGTTGCCGGAGAGTGAAAGGCTGAAGAATTACTCCGACGACCCTTCCAAGACAACAAGGCTTTCCACCAGTTTCAATGTCAAGACTGAGAAAGTTTCCAACTGGAGAGACTTCTTGAGACTTCACTGCCACCCCCTTGAGGATTACATTCTGGAATGGCCTTCCAACCCTCCATCTTTCAGGTCTAATAACAAACTACTTCATATCCTCTTTTAACGCAAACCACCAGTTTAGAACAACTCACCCACTGGATATAATCTGATTTGATCATGATTGATGTCGATTTAATCTGTAAAATTAGGTGAAAAGTACTAAATAATTGTGATTATTTTGGGTTTTCTACCAAACTAGGCTAATTCAAAAAAAAATTACAAGGCAAAAAAAATTTACAATAACGAAATTAAACAAGTCGTAAGTCAGACCACTTCAAATCAAATGAAGAAATCTTGTCTCTTTTGCACGATTGCATCATGTAACAATGATAAGAAGTCGTCCATCATCTCAAAAACGATTTTTAATTGACGTGGCAATAAAAACTTGTGGTAGATCGGCGTTCGACCTGGTGGGTGATAGGTCTAGTGTTTGGCTTGGTAGAGGTTGGCGTGGTGGTATCAGGAAACCGTATAGTATTAGTCAAGTTGTATAAAGTAAAAGGCTTTTTAACAATTTTTTTTTATAACTTTTTGACAATGGATATGTTGGAGTTTGTGATTGATTTATTTCAAATATTTTTTTAGAATAAATTTAAACATACCAATAAAATGATGATACATGTCCTATTATAAAAAAATTGTTAAAATATCATTATCTTAAAAACAAAGTCAACAAAACACAAATACCAACCTTTATTCACACTATACAAGACTGACCGACTACCAGAACGAGTGACTGACTGATTACCATCCTATAGACCGACCCTCAGGACGACTGAGCACCGGATTTTAATGCCACATAAATTAAAAGTCGTTTGAGTGGATGACTTCAATTCTAATCACGACTTATCTATAGTTTGAATTTTTTTTTGGTATACGTCCATAATTTATTCCTCAAATCTACCTAGATTTGTACAAAACTCGATTATTTTCTTAACCTTAGAAGGGTGTTGTTTCAGGGAAGATGTTGCCGAGTACAGTAGAAAAATGAGGGGTTTATCGCTGAAGTTGCTTGAGGGAATATCAGAGAGTTTGGGGTTGGAGAGAGATTACATAGAGAAAGCATTAGGGAAACATGGGCAGCACATGGCTGTGAATTACTACCCTCCATGTCCTGAGCCAGAGTTAACGTATGGGTTGCCACCTCATGCTGATCCAAATGCCATCACTATTCTGCTCCAGAATGAGGTTCCTGGCTTGCAAGTCCTCCATCAAGGCAACTGGTTATCCGTCAATCCTGTTCCCAACACCTTCATAGTCAATATCGGTGACCAAATTCAGGTAGACCACAGCTTAATCCTATTTAAAAGAGAATATGAAAGAGACTCTTGTGTGATTATAAATACTTACATGTTGTTGATGCGTTTTGGAAAAGGTGATAAGCAACGACAGATACAAGAGTGTGTTGCATAGAGCATTGGTGAATTTTGAGAAGGAAAGAATGTCCATTCCCACATTCTACTGTCCTTCACCAGATGCAATCATAAAACCAGCACCTCAACTCGTTGACAATGATCATCCTGCGCAGTACAAAGACTTCACATACAGAGAATACTATGAAAAGTTCTGGAACAGAGGACTTTCAAAGGAAACCTGCGTCGACATGTTCAAAGCTTGAAAATTAAGACTTCTTCAATCTTTCTTGCTTACCGAAAGTATCTCCTTTTGAATTAGACACCATTCAGCTTTTAATTTGGATTAAACTTTTGAACATTTTGGAACTTTTAGGGAGACTTTGTGCATACAAAAGTAAAAAAGTCCTCTTATGATGTGCCCTTATTGATTATTAGTGCACATGGCAATTTTTAGTTTGTATTTTTATTGGGAGAAATAAATAAAAGATCACTTATTCTTGTTTTAGTTTAGAAATATAATATTTTTTAAAATATATGTACAAATTAGAAAAGTATTGTGTTCCGGCATGATACTGGTGACGTGACCTAAGGATTACTACAATGGAATGAACAAATATTGATTATCTGTCATTCGTATCTTTTTAAAAAAAATATGTGAGTTTTCTTTTTTTAATGCGAAAAATATTAAAAGTTAATGAATATTTAAAAAATAAAATTTCGTATGGTATTTATTTTTAGTAAAATGTTTGTGCAAATTTTATGAATTTATAATAAATATTTTATCAGATTTTTAAAAAAATTTAACATCTATTTCGATGATGAATTTATCCATAGATTTTTAAAAAAATAATTATTAACAAATTTATTAATAAAATTTTAAAATATTTAATTGCAAAAAAAATTTAGAAAATAAACCATTATCAAGAACTTAAAAAAAATAATTACACACGATCATAACACAAAATAATCAAAATTTAAAACAAGAACTTTAATGTTTATTTTATATCCAAATATTTATCAATGAAATAGTAATAAGAAAGTATAAACTATTAATAAATTTTACTGACTAATTTTTATTATAAATTCGTCATTAAGAATAATAAAAATTATAATTTATTAATAAATTTATTGACAGATTCATTATATATTTAAAATTTTAAAATCTAACAGTAAATTTTGTTTTATATTATAATGGTCAGTCACTCTTTTTCATCAATTTGATAAACATAGTGTACTAAGTCATCCTAAAAGAAAATATAAATTAAATACTTTTAATAGGATGGAAATGAAGAAAATAAATAAATGAAATATATGATTAAACTTAAAATAAAATAAATGTGTTTTGGTTGAAAGGAGCAGAGAGTCATCCTCTCCTGAGTGGCTATCATAGCTCAAGTGATATATGTTTCTTAAAAATGTCTCAATTTAATTAAGATAGAAAAAAGTATCTTTACTTGATATATTTGTAGACTTATAACAAGTTCATTAATTAATCATTAATTTTGTATAATTTTAGACAATCAAACATATTAATTAATCATTGATATTGTATATTTGTAAAGCATAAGACAATCAGATTCATTAATTAACCATTAATATTTATTAATATATTTATTAATTGGCCATAACTGATGTTTTAACTAAAATGGTTGACGACTATACCTCATTAGTACAAAATGATTTATTTTTTTAAAAAGAAAGGAAATAATATGTTATATTGGAGATTTTCAATCATGTTTATGAATTATGTTTGAACTACTTAATATTTAATTTAATGTTTATGAATTATGCTTGAACTACTTAATATTTAATTTAATGTTTATGAATTATGTTTGAACTACTTAATATTTAATTTCTAATATTATGGTGGAATACTTTTGATATGATGTTTCATATTTTTTTACTAAGACCCCACACTTGTTTTTTAAGTAAAATACTTTCGCAATAAATTTTTATCGAACTTTTCTTAAGAACAATTATGCTATAAATACATGTGAACTTTTCTGTGTAAAATTATCACCAAAAATATATTTTCAATACTTATGAAATTAACTATGTCTATATTAGTTATATAGTTATATTTTTTAAAAAAATATATATATTTGTAACAGAAAATATTAAAAATTATGAATATCTTTGTGCTAATTTTCTTATGGATATAAATTTGTAGATAAACATGCACTTTTTTTAATATTTCCTTTATTTATACATTTTTTAACTCTTTCTCACAATAAATATATGGAATATTTTTAATAAAAAGTGAAAAGAAATTAAATAATGCTTCATTTCTCTTAATTGGAATTTCAAGGTTGTATGACATATTCATATTCTTATTATTTTTTTATCTTTCAAAGAATGTTAAGTCTTTTCTGATTATCTCTCAAGTTTACTCCTCACATTATTAATAATTTTCAGGTTGTTTTTATCTTACATTTATTCTCAACTATATATAATGAGATAGGTTTTCTTTAAGCTAAGGTATGTCTTCATTTGTATAGTTTAAACATGTTTTATTTTTACTTAATATAGAATTTCTTATATATCTTTTTCTGTCTAGACATATATATTTTACTACAATAAATCTTAATTAATGACTCTAAAAAGTAAATTTTAAATTTAATTTAATTATATAAAATCAGTTTATAAAATGTAATTTATCTTTAATATGAGATCTTCTATAATTTTTTTAAACATATGTGTATATCTACAGTTTTGGAGAAGACAACTTCCATGTGGTATGGCTGTTACTTTGACGTGCATTTTCTAATGTTATGTACAAATTCAGAGAATCATGTTAAGTTCATTGATGTTTTATGTGTGAGATGGATTGACGTGATGGGTAATGTTTGCTACTTTGATAATATCTTATTCAACTGAGCTAAGGGTCTTTAATGTTAAACTTAAAACGTCCATGTGAAAAATGTAAATTTAGCATATACATTGTTTTATTAACAAAATTGATAGAGTAGATATTGTGAATAATATTTTGTTTAAAAGTAGATTATTTTACACATTCATAATTATGTTAAGAAGTACTTGCTACATTTTGAAATATTGTTTTTCATTAAAAAATTGTTACAATTTTTTTTTCTGGATATTACTAATTATCTTATAGATTCAATAAATCTCACTACATGACAACTCCAAAATTAAATTACGAAATGAATTTAAATTTAAATTAACCTCGAAAAATTGACATTTATTATAAATTAATGTATTATTTATTTTATGTGAGATCGTATGTAATTTTTTACATATTTTTATAATAAAAATATGCAAAAAACAAACTCAAAAAATTTAAAAACAATTGTTAATTGTTTTAATTTAATTATTTAATTTATTAATCTCTTATATTGTACGAGATATCACATTTAAGCACAATTTGTGGTTAAATCTTGACAAAAATACTATAACTACACAAATCAACATTTGATAAATAATAAGAAAATCATGTATATATTAAATTTTATCCCATTAATAACATACCTTAATAATTACTTTGCTGAAGATATGACACAGTGGAAAACATTACTACATTTTCAAACATAGAAGTATCCAATAAATATAATATAAAAGATTAAAATTGCTACTTTGTTTGAGATAACTCGGGTATTTCTTTCGCTTTTAAACACGACCGAAGTGAAATTAAATCCCACATAGCAATATTAAAGGCAAAATCTTAATAAAAACATATAAGAAAAATTAAGTGTTAAGTTATTTAATAAAGGAGAAAAAAATATAAAAAAATACTTTTTAATTTGTATGGTTTGATTATTTTGATAGGTACTAAATTTGAGAAAACAAGGGTGTGAGAAAAATGAGTGCCTTAATTCTGATTAAATTTATATGTAAATGAGTATTTGAAAAAAAGTATTTATTTATAATATATATAGATATTTGTCACATAAACACATTTATTTTTATTTTTTATGAGAAAAAAAATGTATATTAGGAAATAGTTTTCTTTTTTTGGATATTGTTGAGGTATATCAAATATCTAATTATTGAAAGGGAAACATGAGACAAAGACATATAAGGAAATGTCATAATGTAACAAGAAAAGAATATTGTGATACAAAGTATAGAGAGGAAACATTAAAATAAAAGTTAAAGCGATAGGAAAAGCAGTCGAGAGTTCGAACAATGTATCAAGAAAGATAGCATCGAGAAAAGTATTTAATGGACAAAATCAAAAAAAGAATAACACTGAAATCAAAAGAAGAATTAAGTTATGATAACTATTGCAAAACATAAAATGAAAATAGGCACAACGGATGTTATTATTATAATTTATATAATATTTTCTTTATTTTATTTTGGTTTAATTATAAGAAAAAATATAAATAGATTATTCAAATGTAAAAAAAATTAGATGACAAATTGTGGTAATTTAAACACTCGAAGAATCTTGCAAATAAAAAAAATGACAAATCTAGTAATAATGGATACAATCTAAATCATCACTTTCATAGATTTTCTTTACTAATTTTTATTTTATCATTAATAATTTATTTTCTTACAATTTACATTATTTTAACTTATATTTACAGTTGATCCTTTCAATTCATTTTCATCTTTATTTACATCTTTTTCGTTTTTCCCATATCACTCCATCTTTATAGAAAAAACACAAAGGTATAATTGCTTAAAAAAAATGCACGAATTTCCGATTAATTACCATAAAAAAGAATATAGAAAATTAAATATATTTGTAAAATTGATTAAGTGACTTGCATATTAATTTTATCTTAATTATGAAATCATAAAACCAACACTCTCTAAAATAGAAGATAGAATGAAAAAAACAAAAAATTGTTAGTTCAATTGATAAAACATCTACATCGAGTTGATGTGATTCATTCAAAAACACATTAAACAAATATCAAACCAAAATCTTAAATATATTCATATGAAAATATTAATCAAATCAAATAGAATATATGTACTAAATTTATTTGATTTTATGGATGCAATGAACTCAGTTGCAGCTTGTTGAAATGGTGAGATTACATGTCGGGAAAGTGTATAGTGTCGGCAGAAAAAACGGGTACACAAAATCTAAAGTAAAAGAATCTTGAACCACCCATATCACGATCTCCCAACAAAAGGCCATGGACAACATAAAGCTACCTTTGTTATATTTTTGCTCAAATAAATATTTTTTATATTTAAAAGTTTATTTTATAATAAATTCATGTTTAATTTAACTTTACATATCTAATAAAATTAACTTATAAAATAATGTAATATTTGTATTATATTTATATATTATACTTTTACTATCTCTAATTCACAAAATCTTTAATCTAATAAAAGACGTATAATATCACCGTGTTAATTAATAAATATAAAGAAATTAGTTAGACCAATTACTATAGTCATAATTAATGTATAAGAATATTTCTATATGAGAATGATATTTCAATTATGTGATCGAGGTTATTTATTTACTAAATTCTGGTTATTTATTTATTAAATCTTGTGTGTTTTTATGTTCATCTTTTTTATTGTTTGTCTTTTAAATTGTTTAGTCAGATTAGAATAGAAAACGATATGTGTTTATGAATGATTTGGTTATGATATTTTTCCTACATTGATATATGATGCTATGACTTGTTATAGTATGTGTTTAATGTTGTTACACTATGCTATATATTATAACGTCTTTTTTAGTTACTCAATCTTGCATGTTGTGGTTGTGGTGTCCAATTGCGATGATTGTACTTGTACAAGAATATGTGGTGTTGCATATGAGGTTGATTTGGAGTAGTTAGATGAAAGAAGGTGAAATTCTACTTCAAAGATTTGTTATATTTATATTTAATTATAATTTTTAGATTTAGTGTTTTATGTAAAAGTTATGTTTTGAGTTTTCACGTTTTGCAAGGACATCGATTATATTTGTGGTTTTTGTTTCCGCAATAATACTTATTAAAGATTTTGAACATACAAAGAGAATGTTTTTATATAGTTTGTACTCTAATGCCAAATTCAATCGAGAAGTTTAATAATTAGCACATACTAAATGTAATTATCTACTTCTTTACCTTAAATTTTTATTTATAGATTTGGGGATGAGTTTTGGATTACTGATAACCTAATCATAGCCTTGTGTTAATCATGTTTTGCCGTAAACTAATTTCCATCAAGACTTATCATTACTTAAGAGTAACGATTCAGTTTGTATAATACAATCACTCGATCTTTAAGTGATCTCATTGACATTTTCAACCGTGTGAATCATTCAATTATACGTTATACAAAGTAATATATTTGTTATTAGAGGAAGTATCCAAACTTATACAAAGTAAGACCTAATTTAAGAATAATAAATTATTTTCTCTATATTATGAATATTACTTTTATCAATAAAAAAATAAGAGGTTGATACAATTGTGAGTGTTATTATAAGACTTTGAATCGAAGTAAAGATTAATATATATATATATATATATATATATATATAAATTAAAATTGATGTAATTTATTACGGGATCTCACTTGTTTTATATTATTTTTTTAATAAATTTTATTAGATAATAAATGATTGATTAATTTTAAAACGTAAGTATATATTAAATATAAAAATTTATAGTGATAGCTAATAACTATTTATTAGATATATCGCACAATAGAAAATATTTAAACAAAATACACACGAAATAATGTATTACTCATCATGTGAATATAATTAAGTAATATACAAGTAAATGATCAATAAAAAATAGAATAAGACGGTTAAATATATTTTTTTTATCAATAAAAGAAAGATGATTTAAGAAATAGTTAATTCACACTAGTATTTTATATTCATGAACTTATTTATTGTTTTGAAATAGCACACACAAACATGGACATTTCTCATGTTGCTAAATAAAGTGTCCAAATTAATTTATACTCAAGTTTTCTTTTAGAAGGTGTGATACATGAGTTTGAGAGATGAAAATAAAATAAAAAATTTTGTAATTTTTTTTTTAGTTTTCAACGTGAATCATATATCTGCCTCCCTATTTATTATAACATAAGCTCACACAAATGTGGTTTTTATCTTGTTGCTATATATGGACGTTTTGAATTGGATAAAATATCTGCCTACTTATTTTCATCTCTCGTATTAACATATGCTAAATATTCTATTAAAGAATATTAGACAATCAAATATTGTATTAGTTATAATTTAGATATTATTTTAATTTGTGCATATTTGTGCACCTGTCATTCCTTTAATAGATGAAGATTATAGTATATATATGGTACTCTACTCTTTGAAATAATACATCAGAATTATTCTTTAAACCTTTTATTATGGTATCAGAACCAAACACTGGTATGCTTTATAATATAGGAATCAATGCTTTTTTTCATTGAATATTTCTGATGACTTCTTCTGATGACAATCAATTGGAGAAACATAATTCTGGAACTTTTGCTGCTTCCAAGAGTTATATTTCTACAACTGCCGGATTTGTGACCAAGTCAGGTCTATCTAACTCTGCTCTTAATCTTTTTGTTGTTTCTAAGGGTAGTGATTGGATAATTGATTGAGGTGCTACTGATCATATGACTTGTGATCCTCATATATTTACTAGTTTTTCCTCTAATTGTTCTAAAAGTGTTATTATTAATGTCAATGGGGTCTCATCTCCTATTGAATGTATAAGTACTATATCCCTCTCACCCTACTTATCAATTCCTGATGTTTTATTTGTTCCTACATTAAACTGTAATCTTATCTCCGTCAGCAAGTTAACCAAATCACATTCTTGTGTTGCCTTGTTTTACCCAACCCATTTTCTTTTTCAGAACATCCATTTCAAGGAGAAGATTGCTAGTGGTAGAGAGAGTGAAGGACTGTATTATCTAAAAAATGTCTCACGACAAAACCATAAAAGAGGATTGACTTGTCTTGCGAATGATCACATATAAGATAAAAACAAAAAGGAAAGTTGGTTGTGGCATAAACGGTTGGGACATCCCTCATTTGGTTATTTAAAAAATATTATTTCCATCACTATTTCATAAATGCAATATTTCTGATTTTTTTTTTGTGAAACTTGTGTTTTGGCAAAAAATCATCGTGTTGTGTTTCCTTTAAGCAATAACAAAACTGATTTTCCTTTTTCATTAATTCATACAGATGTTTGGGGCCCTGCCCCGCAATCTACACATAATGGAAA
>NW_014541783.1:551537-576587 GCF_000741045.1 Vigna radiata var. radiata
AGATCACTTTTGATAGATGGTAATGTCCCATCTCATTTATGGGGTGAGGTTGTGAGCTCTGCCGTTTATTTAATTAATCGAACCCCTTCAAGTGTGCTTAACTATCAAAGGCCTTTTGATGTGTTGTCTGATCATTGTATCCTTCCTCCCATAGTTTATTTACCACCTCATATTTTTGGATGTGTTATATATGTTCACTTACACCCACATCAACCTACAAAACTCGAAGAACGAGCAATCAAATGTGTTTTTGTTGGGCATGGAACAACTCAAAAAGGTTATCGTGCTTACCATCCACCATCAAAGAAATTTTATATTTCTATGGATGTGACATTTAATGAGCATGAATTTTTTTATGTTGATTCTGCACTTTAGGGAGGCAATGAAAGTGAAGTGCATAATCATGATATTAGTATGTTTGATTATATATTATCGTGTGAGGATCATTCTGCAGCAAGTGAGCCAATCCTAAATATGGACACTTCTTTTCTGGATAATACAATGTCTTCTGATCATAACCAATTGGCTCAATCTTCTCCACAGGTTCAGCTTGACTCTTCATAGGTACCTTCTGATCCTATCTCTGATAATACTAATTTAGATGAAATTGATTCTTGTCTGCCTGAAACCACCAACACACCAAACACTGAGTCTACTACTGTTCAATATAATCTTCCACCTCGTTCTAACCGTGGTCAACCTCCAGCTAAATATGAACCAGACCTCCAAGCCAAAGTTAAATATCCCATCAGTAAATATGTGTCATCTCACAGGTTATCTCAATCATATGCATCATTTCTATCTCAATTATCTTCAATTTCTATTCCTAGTAATGTACAGGAAGCTTTGGCAGATCCTAGATGGACCCAAGCAATGGTTGAGGAGATGACGACTTTAGAAAAAAACAACACTTGGGATTTTGTATCCTTACCAAGAGGGAAGAAAACTGTGGGCTGCAAATGGGTCTTTACAATTAAGCATAAAGCTGATGGAACTATTGAGAGGTATAAAGCACAATTTGTGGCTAAAGGTTACACTCAATCTTATGGTGTAGATTACCAAGAGACGTTCGCACCGGTAGCCAAGCTCAATACTGTGAGAATCCTTTTGTTGCTAGCTGCAAACCAAGATTGGCCTCTTCTACAATTTGATGTGAAAAATGCTTTCCTACATGGAGAAATTTCAGAAGAAATTTATATGGATTCTCNANNAGGCATGANANATTCAAATGGAATGAAGGTTTGAAAATTAAAGAAGGCTCTATATGGATTAAAACAATCCCCAAGAGCATGGTTTGGAAGGTTTACTAAGTCTATGAAGGCTTTTGGCTATAGAGCAAGTAACTCTCATCACACCTTATTTTTTAAGAGAGGAAAAAGAAAGATTACAACTTTGATTATATATGTAGATGACATGATTGTTACAGAAAATGATCAATATGAGATTTCTAATTTACAACGATACCTTTCATCTGAATTTGAGATGAAACAACTTGGAAACCTCAAATATTTTTTGGGTATTGAAGTAGTTAGATCAAAACATGTTATTTTTCTATGCCAAAGAAAATATACTATTGATTTACTATCAGAAACTGGGCTGCTTGGGAGTAAACCAGCTGATACACCAATTGAACAAAATCATAAACTCTTTCAATGCTCAAATTCAGCAAGCATAGACAAAGGAAGATACCAAAGGCTGGTAGGAAAATTAATTTATTTGTGTCATACACGTCCAAATATCACCTATGCAGTGAATGTTGTTTGTTAATTTATGCATGACCCACGAAAGTTTCATATGGATGCTGTTGAAAGAATTTTGAGATATTTGAAGTCTGCTCCTGGAAAAGGAATTTTGTTCTCAAATAATGGAAACTTAAAGGTAGAAGGGTACACTGATGCAGATTGGGCAGGTTCAAAAGATGATAGAAGATCTACCTCTGGATACTTTACCTTTGTAAGAGGGAATCTTGTAACTTGGAGGAGTAAAAAGCAACCTATAGTAGCAAGATCTAGTGCTGAAGCAGAATTCATAGGCATGGCACTAGGTGTATGTGAACTTTTGTGGATTAAAAATGTGTTATCAGATTTGGGATTTAAACCAAATGAAGCTATGAGTTTGTACTGTGACAATACTTCGGCTATTGCAATTGCTCATAATCCTGTTCAACATGATAGAACAAAACATGTGGAGATTGATAGACATTTCATCAAAGAGAAGATTGAAGCTGGAATAATTTCCTTTCCTTTTATAAGATCAGAGTCACAGTTGGCTGATGTTCTCACCAAAGGAGTGTCAAGAAGATTGTTTGATGAGTCTCTATTCAAGTTGGGAATGTGTGATATCCATGCACCAACTTGAGCGTGAGTGTTAAGATATGCTAAATATTCTATTAAAGGATATTAGACAATCAAATATTGTGTTAGTTATAATTTAGATATTATTTTAATTTGCAGATTTGTGCACCTGTCATTCCTTTAATAGATGAAGAATTATAGGATCCTTATATGTATATATATGGTACTATCTACTCTTTGAAATAATACATCAGAATTATTCTTTAAACCTTTTATTATCTCGTTATTTATCTAAAGTAAGGTTCAATTAGTTCATGATAGAAATCCTTTCAATGAAAATACCTTTTTGAATTTTATGATATTAACATAATTTATATGTCAATTTGAAATGTAGATTGATTACTTTTTTTTAGGTTTGTTTCTTATTTAGTTAGAAAAAACAGATTGACAGTATGAAAATTGTAAATTAGTTTTGATGATCTATCTCATATAATATTGATTCAAAATCTTAAACTAATGATATACAAATGTTACACTAATAATTTTTTGGGTTAAATATGTTTTTAGTCCCTATACTTTGAGGCGATTTTGGTTTTAGTCCCTCTTTCAAAATAAGGTACAATTTATTCCTTCAACTTTAGAAAACTCTCGTTTTAGTCCTTTTTGACCAATTTTTTTTAACTTTATTTGCTGTTTCAAGCACGTTTCATTATAACATTTGGATTGTTTACATTGTTTGACACATTTTTGCTTCAATGTTAACTGAGAAACGCGTTTGAAACAACAAATAAAGTTAAAAAAATTTGGTCAAAAGAACTAAAACCAGAGTTTTCAGGACTAAATTGTACCTTAGTTTGAAAGAGGGACTAAAACCAAAATCGCCCCAAAATATAGGGACCAAAAACATATTTAACCCTAATTTTTTTAATATTTCACATTTTATTGCAATTGGTAAGTTTATAATTGATAATAAAATTAAAATGAGTTAAATATACATAAGATTAATAATTATCTGAAATAAATATGTTAAAATCAAATTTTTAATGAATTAGAAACATAAAATAAAAATTATTGTTTAAGTTACTAAAAATTACAGTAATTAATTATTATTTTGCCTTGACTTCAAAACTATTATTATTACTTTTTCATTACAATAACATAATGCTAAATATACTAACGGACCGACCCATGTGACTTGATCAGCATTATCATCGTTTGGTTGATTAATTTTGAAAAGTTAAAGTTTAATTATGAATTGAGTTATATGTTGAAATAATTGACAATTTCTATCATAGAACTTAAATAGTTTTTATTAAATTGATGCTCTTCCATCCTGTAATCTTTATTTTATTCTTGAATAACTTCCTTTTATTTTAACAGTATAAACTTTTTAATTATTTTATAATAATTAAAGATATTATACACAGATCTGATAAATTTCTTTCGGGAATAACTAGTTGACTTTTACTTTCTGCACCATCATAACCTTCTTTTGTGTAACTCCAATTTTCCAAAATGACAATTTTACTCTCTGTAAAAGTGACTTCTGAATTGTATATTCCAAAAAATTTCTAGAATAAGTTTTTCAGAACTTTTGAAATAAGATTTTTGAAACAATTTTTAGAACCCGTGAAATACATTCTGAATTAAACCTTCTGAAGTAAGATATTCAAAACCAATACATATAATGTCTTTTGGAACATTTTTCTTTTACACCGCACATGGAATTCTTTTCCCAAAAACAACACATGAAATATGTTTGGGACAGAACTTATTTTTCACACTCTCTTTCTTCTCTTTCTTCTTCTTTTGCAGCGGCGGCGATCGTGGAAGAAGCAATGAGTGCAGTGGTGTAGTAAAATGATAAAAGGTAGTTCAGCCTTTTTCCTTTAATGGGGTTCAGTTAGAAATTGTGAGAGTCAAGGAAGCAATATACTAACATTGTTCAATATAGAAGCCCAACCAAATATCTAATATAGAACTGATAATATACAGGGTGAAGTAACTATTTCAATAATTTTCTCTCCAAAGTTATTTGGGTAGTTGTGTTTTCCTTCCGTCTTCGTCTTCATTCCAACTATCTGGAAAGATACTTGTTAAAGGTTCTTCGATGCTTAAGTTAACAAATGATCCATACGGGAGTAAAAGCAATAGTATTAAATGTACAGTAAATACGATCACCTACCTCTTACCTTTGACCTTTATTTATAATTTTTGAGATGAACTTGAGATTAATAATACCTTAATTTCGGCCTAATCTTGACCCATTACCTTTAATGAGTACTTACCTTAATTTGTCTAATGGGTTAATTTTCGAAATAGGCGGTTCTGGACCTTAATATCCGTCCTATCATATATGTCAATATCGTGGGGCCTGCCATCTTAGGCCATGTAGCATCTTTCCATCTTCCAGGACCGTCTGACTATATGATGCGCAACCGGCCTTACTGTACACAGTCGGCCCTACAGTACAATAACTAATTTAGATTAAAGAATATTGTCATAATTTATGTTATGGTGTAGGAAATTAAAACTATTTTAAAATAATTAAAATGCTTTGGGAAGTTTAAGGAATAGTTAAGATTTCAAAAATATTAAAGATGATATGGAATGTTATTCTCGGAGTTAGATTTCATCAAATCTCACTCTCATTTACTTAATTGCTCAACTCCTATCCATTCCAATGTCAAAGTCAACAAATTTCAAATTCTAATTTTTTAGTAAAATGAGCCCATGTTTCTTTATTAAGAGTGAATCCCTTGAGCCTTTAACAAACAAATATGCTTTAAATTAGTATTTAAAACAACCAATAAGAAATGCAAGCTTCATTAGATATTTTGTCTCAATTCTAGGTCACAAAAGATATTTTCAAATACTTATATAATGTTCTAAAATATATTTTTCAATTTGAAAATAACTTTTAGAACATCTAATCCAAAATATCTTTCTTTATACATTCTAAATTAAGTGTTCCGAAAAATATTTCTAGATCCAAAAATACATTTTAGAACACTCACATTAGTTCAAACCTGGGTTTCAACGTCGCATGTTTAATGTCGGACTAATCATTCACCAACATAAAAAATGACTAATGATAATGTTGTAAATAAAATGGTGAATTAATCGACCATAGAGTCCAATTGACGTCATAACCTAGTTTGAAGGTGATGTCTTGTCGAGCTTTACCTTTGTAAAAAACTGAAGAAATAGATGTTGGTCACAGAGTAGAGTCCAACATGGTAAGATATTGTTCGCTTTGGATCAAGCCCTCACGATTTTGCTTTTGGTACCACTACAAAAGGCCTCTTACCATTGGAGGAATCTATGTGTATATAAACCCTTGACCAACCCTTCTTCTACTCGATATGGGACTTTGTTTGCACTCCAACATCCTCAAACAAAGGACTATGGTCTCCTTCCTCCTTGCGGAAGTCTTATGGTCTTGTCATCTCAAGTACACCATGGTCAACACAGAACATTTCTCTTTTGCCCTCTTTCACGATCCATGGTCACAATGAGCACTTCTAACTCTCCCCGCCTCTCATGATTCATCTGGCGATCCGTCAATGACCTTCTACCTGACTCACCTGATCATGGAGGGCGTACTCGTCTGATATGAGGTCGAGCTCCTGCTAAGCTCCATCTTTGTAAAAAATTGAAGAAATAGATGTCAACCATTGAGTCTGACCAACATCATAGGTCGGCTCGAAGTTGGATTTTGTAGCCCATTGTTATAATATGAGGTGAATCTCTTGTCGAGCTCCACTTTTATTAAAAACTAAGAAAATAAATGTCAACTAGTTAGCCTCGTCGACCTCTTAACCCAATTCGAAGTCAGAGATTTTGTAGCCCATACTTTTCCAATATGAGGCTGATTCTTGTTGAGCTTCAGCTTCTTAAAAGTTGAAGAAATAAACGTCCTTTAACATAACATAAATGTACGTTCATTGGATTGTTGAGATATGATTTTTCTCCTTTGACTAATTATTTTCATGCATGGGACGTTATTTTCAGCAACGACAAGTGTTTTTTTTTTCCTGATCGACAGCAATTTTTGTACTCCAACATTAATACCACCCTCAAATATACAAGGTTAGTTTGATTTTTCATTTTCAATGTACATAGCATTTTGTTTATAAATTAGTTGTTGGTTTGATTTTGATTTGCATATGGTTAGTCAATTTTGATTTTGATTTGATTTTTAAAAAAAAATAAAAACATAAGGAGCAAAGGCATTTTAATTATAATTTTAATGAATGATAGTTTGGGGATTACAGGTTCACCAAGCCGTTTTGTCATCGTAACATTTACAAGTTAGAAAAAAAGGTGAATTGTACATATACCCCGTATACATACCTACTTCAATTCATACTACATTCTATCAGATAACATCATTGTTGGCTCCAGCAAAGGAAACCGATAACGGTGAAGCCAAGCAACTTCAACACGTTGAAGAAGAGCAAGATGGTCTCCTCTTTGCCCTGAACATGGTGTCTAGTGTGACGTTCCCTCTTGCGGTTAAGACAGCGAATGAGCTCGGTATCTTTGACATCATCTGCGCAGAAGAGATTACAAAAAAAGACCGACTATGGTGGATCGGATTCTGAGGCTGTTGGCCAGTCACACCATGTTATCTTCATGTTTTCATAATCAAGACATGTTTGCGTTGAATAATAAAACATAGGACAGAACTGAAAGGAGCCATCGCGGAAGGAGGCTTAGCATTCAACAGGGTTTATGGGATGAACATATTTGAGTATTCCGCTGTGGATCCGACGTTCAATGATGGCTTAAACAAAGTTATGTTCAACACTACAACAATATTCCGCTGTGAATTCAAGATTTATGTGAAAAGGATTTAAGAGGTGTTAGTTATATATTATAGATATCTAATAATGAAAAACCTAATGCATTTTAGATTTATTTTCCAAGATAACATATATGGCAACTTTAAAGAGTTATTTAGGGTCAAAAGCGTTCTTAATCTATTAGGAAAAATGAACTAAATGTACTAACTTCAGTTTTTTCAAACGATGGTTTTTCATAAGCATTTGTGATTATCTATTAGTTTATAATATCTATTTTAATTGTAATGGATGAAGGGGAGATGCAGATTTCTCAGGTCAAATTTGCATTTGTATCTAGATTAGCAATAACCATTTTATTCATACTAGGTAGAAATATCAGTTACATTTTTTAAATACTGTTTGGTAAATGTTCCAAGTTTAACTTAAACATTTCCTAAACATTTCCTAGGTGTTATAATTTGGTCATATATAATTGTTCTCTCTGATTCATTTGGACCAGTTGGTTTAGTCTTATCCTTTCTTTTTCTTAAAATTGGCAATCAGTTTTGGGATTGATGCCACTATGTAATCTTTATTTATTATTGTAGAGATGTTCGAATACCTGTTTTGTAAATATTGTGGAGTAATTTTTGACCAATCACAGATTGACACGTAATCAATGTTCAAATGTTGTCAAAAAAATATTGTCTAAATATCATTATCCTTTGTAAATTTAGTATCCTAAATGGTGTATAGACAATGTCCATTCAAGCTCAATTTGATTAAAATTTATACGGTGGATTTCATTGTCATGCTTTTATAAACTCACAAATGATAAAGAAAACAATTGATTCCAGTACTACAATAGAATGCAAGCCAAACATTACTAATGTTTATTCTTTTTCATTTTTTAAGTAATTAATAATTGATTCATGTAATGCATCAACAGTAAAAGATAATCAATTCTTATTATTTGATAATTTAATACTATTTTTTATTAATATGGCAATTGTATTTGACACTTATCAAATATATAAAATTTCTAATTATTAAATGTAAATGAGGTTATTTACTATTTTTTATAAAATCATAAAGTTACCTACGTATTTATCTATATGTAATTACATACAAATTTTTTCGTACCTAATTACATAAAGATTTTTTCGTATGTAAATTAGCTACACCCCTTTTTCATACAGACTTTTGTCTGTATATAATTCATATGCAATACCATTTTATATATGAATTTTAGACGTTATATACGGATTTTGGTCATTTTTTTTAGTGATTACTCCTAAACATTTTAAATAATTAAAAAAAAAATATGTCGTATTTATCTTAAAGTTAATTTCCTATTCTTCAAGATATGTCTCTCTAACTCTATCAAGTCTCTTATTTATAGGATTTGGACAAGTTTACTTGAATTTGACTGAACCTAAAATTTATATTTAACTTAATTAAATCATTTGATAACTGATTTTATTGAGATATTCAATCTTAAGTGCTTTTTATTATTTGATTTTTGTAATTTTTTTTGTTCAAATATTATTCAAACTTTTACGATTTGTACTCATATGTATAATATTTTCACAATAAATAAGAATCAAATATTTATATTTTCTAATTTATTAAATAAAAACTTTAATTATATAAAAAGTAATAATAAAAATACTAATATAATATATAAAAATAAATAAAATAAAATCAATGATATCACATATCTAAATAACTCGTCAAACTAACATGTCAAAGATGACATAGAAAAATTAACTTGCATTTTTATTAAAAATAAAATAAAGCTCAATTCAAAAGATTAAGTTTTGTATATAATATTACTCCAAGAAAAATGCAAGAAGAATAAAGTATGTTATAATACTGTTATTTAAATTATTAATATGTATAAAATAATGTTCGTTATTAATTACAATAGAATAGTTTAATATGTTAAAATATTAATTATTTTAATTTATCCAGTTAAAAAAATTAATTAATCAATTAAAAATTTAAAAGAAATTATAGTTAAATATACAATTAATTATCATCTATCCTGTCTAACTGTCAAACTAGCCTCTCAAAATGGATTGAAAAGAATTTACCTGCATTTTAAAACACAATTCAAAATATTAACTTTTGTATATTATATTATTTTAAGAAAAATAAAGATACAATACTAATAATATAATTTAAATTAATAATACTTACAAAATAATTTTTCATTATTAATTAGAATAGAATAATTTAATATGTTAAATATTAATTATTTTAATTTATCCAATTAGAGAAATCAATTAATCAATCAAAAACTTAAAAATATTTATATAATAAAATATTTGGCAATATTATTTGTTAACCCGCTACCTTGCCCATTAACAAACAAGATCAAGATTTTCAACGATCCATTTTTTATACATCAATGGCGGAAAGAACAAAACGAGACTAAGGTGGTCCATTTTATCACCCGGAAGCATACCTACTTCAATTCAAAGCACAAAAAAGACTCCACTTTTACTGATCAACGTAAAAGTTCATTAGCTCCTCTCCCTCTCTCTCTCTCTCTATATATATATATATATATATAGGTTTCTTTAGTTCATTGCATCAGATAACATCATCATGGCTCCATCAGAGGAAACCAATAACGGTGATGCCATTCAACTTAAGCACGTTGAAGAAGAGCAAGATGGCCTCCTCTTTGCCCTGAACATGGTGTCTAGTATGGCGTTCCCTCTTTCGGTTAAGACAGCGAATGAGCTCGGTATCTTTGACATCATAGCCAAAGCAGGTGAAGGTGCCAAGCTCTCAGCAGAAGAGATTACAGAAAAAGTTGGCATAAAGAACCCACAAGCACCAACTATGGTGGATCGGATTCTGAGGCTGTTAGCCAGTCACTCTATGCTATCTTCATGTCTTGGTGAAGAAGGCCACAATTCTGGCAAGAGGCTCTATAGCCTCACCTATGCATCCAAGTACTTTGTTTCTGATTCTGATGGTGTTTCATTTGGACCTTCCTTAGACTTGATTCTTGGCAAGGTCTTCTTGGATAGCTGGTCAGTTTTTAATTCTTTTCATTTTCCGAATAATAATTACTTTTAATCTTTTCATTTTGAAGATAGTGTCTTGTATATTCTTCATCTTCACATAAACAGTTATAAAAAAATTGTCAAAAATACATTTTTCTTTAAATTATATATAGCGATGAGAATAATTTGTTTCTAAAAAATCATATATCATATCAATTTTTCCACGTCTCTAATATTTTATTTCAGTCTTCCAACTAAACTTCGTACCATTAGTTATATTAGAGTTTGATTTCTATTTGTTATCCAGGTAGAAAAATCATATCATTAAAACCATAGTAGATATATCTTTTGAGGAGAGGCTATTTTTAATATAAATATTTTTTTTATCTACAACAAATATATTGTAAGATAATAATATAAAAGTTGTTACATTATCATTACGTATATTATGTACTATTTTTTTAATGAGTCTTTATTTGCGAATCATCTTACCAGCTATGCATTCAAAGACAGGATGTATCAACCAATTATTAATAGCCATAAACTTCTATAGAACATGTCAAGAGATACTTAACTAAATAAAACTTCTATTTACGTTTTTCTATTTGAAAAGTTTACAAAAGAAATTAGGTTTCCTTCACTGTCATTATTTTATTTTCTATAGAAATTTCAAATAGACAACTTTTTGTTTTGAAGAGGTAGCTAAAAACTTTTATTCTACAGTTGTAGTCCACGTCACATGTCATTATACTCGCAGTGGTGGTAGAATATTTAAATTTGACGTAAGACATGTGGCGTGGTTGTTTTTGACTTTGTTTCTGATAATGATAAAACATATAGGACTGAACTGAAAGGAGCCATCGCGGAAGGTGGAATAGCATTCAACAGGGTTTATGGGATGAACCCGTTTGAGTATCAAGCTGTGGATCCTACGTACAATGATGTTTTCAACAAAGCTATGTTCAACATTACCACCATAATCACAAACAGGATTCTTGAGCTCTACGATGGTTTCAAGAACATTAACAGGCTTGTGGATGTTGGTGGTAGTCTTGGGATCAATCTAAAACTAATCACTTCTAAATATCCCAATGTTCAAGGTGTTAATTTTGACTTGCCACACGTCATACAACATGCCCCTACCTACCCTGGTATATGTTCTACCCATCCAGCAAATTGTTATAAAAAAAACTAAGACATGCAAAACGTGACTGTTTTTTATTATGTAGTTGAACTGTGAACTGTTTAATCTTATTTTAATGTTGCAGGTGTGGAACATGTTGCAGGAGATATGTTTGAGAGTGTTCCTAATGGAGACGCCATTTTTATGAAGGTGAATTCAAGATTTTCAGGAATCTAGTTATTTAAGAATTTCAATCTGTCCAAAAAAACAAAAAAAACAATTTTGTCCCACTTGTTATAGTATTTAGAAAACATGCAAATAATAGTCAAAAGAAAACTATTACCGCTACCAACATGGTTATGAAAAACAATAAAAGTACAGGTATAGGTATGACAGTGGAAAGTTTATTATTGTTGGAGTGTTGAACATATTCTATATATTTTATTCTTAAGGTATAAAAGTAAATAAATTTATTGTAAGTAGATGAATATGGTTTAACGTGTGTAGTGTATTTTCAGTGGATACTTCATGATTGGGGTGATGAAGAGTGTGTGAAGTTGCTGAAGAACTGCTACAAAGCTATTCCCAGTGATGGAAAAGTGATTGTTGTGGATACGATTGTTCCTGCTTTGCCGGATAGTACAGTTACTGCGAGGAATGGTTTTCAAGCTGACCTATTGATGATGGCTCAAAATCCAGGAGGCAAAGAGAGAACACAAAATGAGTTCATGGAATTGGCATTATCTTCTGGATTCACTGGCATCAGATTCGTCTGCTTTGTCTCTGGCTTCTGGATTATGGAGTTTTTCAAGTAGTAAAAAGTGTCTTTTTAATCACTCTGTTTACAACTTTTTGACAACGCATACGTGACAGTTTGTGATTGGTCCGTTTCAAATGTTTTTATAGAATAAATTCACACAATAAAATGATGACACGTGTCCTATTATAAAAAAATTGTTAAAATATCATTATCCTGAATAAACCATCTTTTACCCACATTATGCTTGTTGCAATTTATAAATAATATCATGGTTGTACTCTATTTCCCACATCATTATTGGTGAGGATCTTTTTTATTACAAGTTTTTGTGACTTTTCCTCGATTTAGACAATTAGAATGGTAATCTTTAAGGAGATTAATTTATGGAGGTAATATTAAAAAAAAAAAAACAAAACTAGTCTACGTAACTTGTATATAAAATTGAGATCTTTCTTTCCCGACTCAAAATTTTTAAGTTATGATTTTCTTTTTTTACTAATGTATCTCTATCTATTGGATTTAGAAAAAAAATTTACAGTTTTCTCTCTTGAATATAAAATATATAGTTTCTTCCCATAATAAATATCTTAATTTTTAGAACAATTTTATTATAATGGCTTAATTAGTAATTTAATAATTTTATTTAGATTTATGATTCACTTTCCTATTATACATTCTTTTAAATTGAATTATTTAGTGTAATTTTATCTTAATATCTTATTTTGACACATATCAAAATCTTTAAAATAAGTTATATTTTGACATGTAACACTTTTAAATTATTTTTATATCAATTTAACATAAAAAAAAATTAAACTTATTTAATAAATATTAAACTTTATTAATATATATATATATATATATATATATATATATATAATTACTAATTAAATCTAATAAAATCGATAATTTTTATAATAAATGCACAAGTTTAATGAAGAGCAAATAATTTAATTTTAAGACTAAATTGCAATATGTTAAGAGGAATGGAATATTTTTTAAACTAAATATTAATTTAGTTTATATATTTTACTTTCAAACTAAAGAAAATTACTACAAACGTCCTACCATTTTAGTAACTATTTGAAAAGTTCCCAATTTTACACTCTTTTTTTTTTCACGAGAGAGCAGAATTAAAAATTACTAATTAAATTTTTATGCAATTTAATTTATATGATCAATATATAAACAAATTAATGAAAAAATTGTAATAAAATAAATTGAAATAATATTAATTTAAATTTAATATATTATAATTGTGGAAAAACGTATCAAACGCGAGGCTAGTGATACACTGAAAAAGAAATCAATATATAAAATAAAAAAATATTGAAAATTTGTGTTTGTAATTTCTTTTATGTTTTGCTTCCTTCTCCAAAGAATTAGTGTAAGATGTTGGAACTTCCATGCCTCACTGTTGAGGTCTTCTCATAGTTTACCTTGGACCTGGCAATTTATTACCTTTAATTTATCAATAACGACAAAAAACAGTAATGGTGGAATCATTATAATTCTGGTTTGAAAATTGCTGTTTTTTTTTTCTACGCTGATTGCGACACTTATTTGATGACATCGCATGAAAGAAGACATTGTTGTTCAAAGGGAGAAAACTGTCCGCTATTGACTTTTCAATGCTTTGCAAGATGGAAAATTTTAGTAATTCGTAACTTTTATATGTGATAACTCTAATTTAAAGTATATACTTGAATCAAATATTATTTTATAAATTGGTTTAATTTTAATTATTTTAAATTTACTTTTTAATACAGCATGATAATAGTAGGTTATAATTTATAATAGTAGGTTATAATTTATCCTAATAAAATTTATGTTGATTGAATATATTATTTTATTTATTATCATATTATCATATTACTCGTTAATATTTAGTCTAACACACAAAATATATATAAGAAAATGTGTTAAAAAGTGTCTCATCTACTAAAATAAAACTAATTTTAAAATATATGCAAATACAAACGTGATTTTATAAGTTGATATTAACTCAAAGTCTATTTGTTAACATTATATATTAGAGATAAAAAAGAAAAATTAAAAATCTTTTGAAATCTACTGACACCTCAAACCTAAGAAATTATAGGAGTGGTTGTCGACCAGTCGCTCTTATAAATGATTTAAAAATGGAGAAGATATAATTCCAACCAAACCAATGCATAAACTAAGTTAAATTTCAGCATGTTATTGGAATTGAATAATCACATTCAAAGTCAGTGAAATGACTCATTATCCAATCAAAGTCATGATTCATCAAACTGGAAATTAAATGAGTAATGGAATATATATTTTTTCTTCAACTTTTCTACTGCAATTGTTTGCAAGGATTCCTCAGTTTACTTAAAGTCAAAATATTTGTGCTTAACAACTACTAAACCTATTATCTTTTTGCACCTTATGTTTCATAATGCAAATGGAAGGAATCAAACAGGGGAAGGTCAGTGTTAAGCTAATTGAGAATACCAACTCAGCTAACAATATGAAATTATGAACCGTAATAAAATCAAATAGGTTGTATGCAAGCAAGTTGCATGCAGATAGATAACAAATAGGGTCATAAAAAGCTCTTTCAAAGTCATTGAATTCAGCTTGATGAACTCAATTGCTTTTTGTTATCCTTGAGGAAATGAAGCTTTCTTAAAAGTGGATTAAGATATATAAAATGATACAATTATTTTCTTACACACAGTGCTTGGGATAAAGTATGGTCAGAAGCTTATGGCCATAAAATGAAGCATGATGAAATCTTCAACATGAAGCTTGAAGATATGATCCTTTCATGCCTACAGCATCTTAGCATTTTGCTACCTCTTTCAGTTGCTCCCCAGTATTTCATTGTATGTTTCTTTTACTTTCTGTATCAAATTTTCCCTGGAATTCCATTAAACAGGTTTAAAACTTCTATCCATCATTCACTGCACCAAATTGTAGGAAACTATTCAAGAATAATTATTCTCACCTGTCTGGCTTGAAAACTATGTTCTTATATACGAACCACTGCAAAGAAAAACAGAGAAGATGAATAACAGATTTTCATGGAAAATGGAATCTTCTACTACAGCTTACAAGTCCTAATATGCGTTTTTGCTATACTGTATTTGTTAAACCATGAGATAGTGGAAACCAAGGCATTAGAAAGGAATATGTAGCAAGAAAGGACACTGAGTTAGGATTAACTTAAGTTACATAAATTTATCAGTGTTCTTTTTTCTTCCATAAGTTCATTCTCATAAGCATTAACAGTATAACCAAAGCAGCAATCTAAGTATACATCACTCACCCCAGTGTAGCCAATGCCTACAATCTCAAGAACCCCAGGAATCAAGGGAAGCCTATCAATTGCCTGTTACAAGTGATACAGTTACTGCTTAGCACAGTCTCAAACACATGATCATAAAGAATTTCCATTTGTAAATAACAGGCAATGATAATCAATGAAAGAATCCAAAACAAACTTTTACATAACCTACCGAGATCAATCCAATTGAGCCCCACAATGCAATGACACCAACCAGGACCAGTGAACTCACTGCATACTTATCATCAACTTTGTCCCACTATATGCAACAAACATCAGGCAATTCAAATCAGAAAGACAGAAAAAACTCCAACTCAAAATACACACTAAAGAAACTAAAGACTCTCACGGTTTCTTGAAGAGTCTTGACAATCTCTGGCACCTCGGTTGAGGAAGCTTCGGCCGGTGCCTCTCCAGTGGCCATTGCCATAACATTTCGAGCAATCTTGCCATCTGAAAAGCAATCATCACTAAAACAAGTTCTGGTACCATCCTGAACTTAACCTTAAAAGTTATCTACCTTCAGTAGTTACCTACTAAGATAATTTCTGACACAATCTTAGAATTTGAATTCCTACTTAACTTCAAAAACTATATCATAAAAAGAGGCATATCTCCAACTTATACCATCTACTGTTGCTAAATTACAAACCAAAATGTGGGATCTCTAACATACTATTCACAAGTGTGCAGTGTAGAGTGATTAACTTACTATAAGCAGTGGTCTTCCATGAACGGTTTTGAGAGTGGAAATTGGGGAGGGGAAGGCTGACACATTGTGGAGAAAGAGGTGGTGAGTGTCTTGGAGCCTTGCCATCAAAAAGTGTGGAAGAAGAGGATACAGTGAGAGCAGAAGAGGTTGAAGCCATTGGTGTGTTTGGAATTTACTGTCCAATGAAAGACTCTCAAGTCCACCAGGGACAGAATATGGATCAACTTCCTTTCCTTTTTCTTTGGTGTCAGAAACTGCCTTTAAGTTATTGATATCTTTCTTCTGTTTCTAAATTTTTTTTCTGTCTTAATTTCATTAGTGTTTGATAATTTGCAAAATCAGTGTTGGAGTTGCAGCACAACCACTCGTTTCTTTTCTTATGGATAGTGTGTGCTGACATGGCTGCAAGATAGGCTTTTATGGTATTTCAGAGGATAGGAGGTTCCTGGTTGGGCTTTTTGAACCCAAAATGCTTTAAGATTTTCTGATTTTTTCTTTGTTTTCTGAAATTATACTTTAATACACTTTTAGAAAGAATTATATATTAAAAATTGAATTTTTTAAGTCTAATTCAATTTTAGGAAACTAATTTATAAGGTGATCTCATCTTTAGTAGATGTAAGATTTTAAAAATAATTTCGCAATCAATCATTTACTTATTAGAATCATATCAAATTTTAAAGTAAAATCTATCTAATTTTTTGAAAATATATGTAAACAAACTAATATGTTAATAATTAACTATAATATGAAATTAACAACTTTAATAAAAACAATAATTCCTTTACAAGTAAAGTTGAGTTATTTGCTAATTTAATCATCCTAATTATTTATCTTCAATAGTTTTCATTATACCATCTAATTTTTAGTGAAAATTTAACACTCATTACCATAGATTCCATATGTTCTAACAAAATATAACTTTAAAAATACCAAAGGACAACTTTAAAAATGAAAACCCCTAATCATAAATATTCATCATAAGTTACCAAAAGAAAAAAAAAACTCTCAACAATCTCAAAAGTCCACCCATTCAAGTTTTCTTTTTTTCTTTTGAACAAAGATGTAGAACAAGAACATAATGAAAAAGAAAAAACCCAATTGTACTTTTATAAGAAATGTTACTCTTTGCACCTACTACTTCCCAATTTCACCCTCCTTTTATTTCCTTTTTTATTTCTAATTTTTATTTATAACTAATTGTGGCTAAAATATAATAAAAGTTCAACTCTCACTTTCTTTTGTGATGATATATGACACTTCCATGTTATATGATTAGCCAATCTAATTATATATTATTATACAACGATTTGACAACAATATATATTATTACAGAACCCTCTTTTAATAAAAACATATGATATATAATAAACAATTTTTTGAAATAATAACAATATGCATAATGATTGACTGATTTTATAAAATATAAAAGTTGTTAATATATTAGTCTTATTTTATTTATTATTATTACTCTCAGTTACATCGAAGTCCAAACAAGCCTAATTAGATTTGAAATTATGTGCTATCTCATTACCCATATAACACATACACTTGTAACACATCATTCACTAATTTAAAGATTAAACATAATATAAATTTAATCGTTATATTTAAATTACTGCACATTCTTAACTAACAAAAACTCCTTAAAAATTTTCTATTATTAATTCGTTAGCGAATATTTTAGGTATTCATTAATAAGAGTTTTCAAATATTTATTAAATATCGGTTTAAATTGATTGGGATTCCTAAAATTAGGTTGAAAATTCATGAGTCTTAATTAAATATTGACCAAAATAAAGAAATATATCAAAGAAAATAAGTTGTTAATAGTTCTAACCAAATATAGAAATCCTTAAAGTAAAATATTTATTGTCTTCTCCTTCATTTTCACCTTTATTTAAAAAATTATTTTTATAAGAATATTTTTTGTTTGTTGTCCAGATTCAATATATGTATTAATAGAGCTATTCTTGTCAACATCATAATTCATAATTTGATCATTAAGTGTATATTTTTGTCATAAATAAAATTTTGATAAGATAGAGACGGATTGACATAAGTATTAGGTCTAACAGTACATAGTTTCATTTCATCAACCTCAATTTGTCTAACAGTATTGTTTATTTTTACTGTTTTAATCATGATTAGTATTTCAATCCCTCTTATAAATTTTAGTTTACCTTTTTTATAAGTTAAATAATTGTCTTACTTATATAAGACTTCTTTTATCCTCACTTTCATTACTTATTTATTTTTACATTAATGAAAATATGACACAACAAAACAAGATGATATCCTTTTATGATCTCACCATGATTTTCCTTTGGTGATTTTTTTCTTCTAAAAAAATAATAAATATACCACACAATGATAAAAATGAGATCCTTTTACCATCATTTTGAATTTTATGATTGAATGATAATGAGTGGACTATTTAATTTTTTCTTATTGATTTAGATCAATGATAAAGATTATGATAAGACGATATTAATCATTTCTTATCATTTTAGATCAATGATAGAGATCATGATCAAATGATATTAAACATTTCTTGTTGATTTTGATCAACAATTGATATTGTGATCAAACAATATTAATTATTTATTGTCTATTTTGATCAATAATTAAGATTCAAAATCAGATGATATTAGTTGCTTTATCGATTTTGATGAGCACCAAAATATTATAGTCAATAAATGATCTGAAAATTTTTAAGATAAAATATTCAATATGACCTCTTCTTTTTCATTTTCACCTTTATTTAAATAATTATTTTAATATGAATATTTCCTCTTTATTATCTGTATTCAACACTCTTTTAATATAATTAAAAGAAATTTAAATATCTTAATGTCAATATTGTTTATTAATTGTACATTATTATCAAATAAACAAAATATTAATTCATTTAAAATTAGAATTATTTATATAAATAAAAAATTTTAAGGAAGAAAAAACAAACAATATTTTCTTGTCATTATATATATGACCAATTTTAGGAGTAAGAATTAAATTTGTTCTTACATATTATACAAAAACAAAGTAGTAACAACATAACTTCGAAAATATATTTTTGAAGACACTATTATTAACTAAAATTAATCGGAAATAAATATTTTAACTGGTCTCACTCTACATTTAAGTATTTACACGTTAGAATGAGAATGTAGTTTTGAAATAAAAGTCACAGAAATGATCATCAATATTCGATGATTTCATCAGCTAAGTTTAGAAGAAACATATGTGACAGCTAACACATTTTTTGTTAAGAAGATCTGCAGAGCAAAGCAGTTGCAAGGACGAATGCAACTTCAACATCAACGAAGAGTGGCAGTAAATAATTCAAACGTTTGAAAGGTGAGAATGGCATTGCTGTTTCTACTTACATGCATGTAATCTATATATATATATATATATAGAGAGAGAGAGAGAGAGAGGACCACGTCTCTCTCTCTCATGAGTCCGTCCCCATTGTACGTACCAGTGTGTTTTGTCTTCTGCTATAACTTGATATATATCTACCATGGCATCTTTTGCTCATCATCATTTTCTTCCTTCTCCTCCACAGACTCTCTATGATCTCATCACTCACGCTTGCCCTTCCTTACACGCCTCAACACAATACTTTTAGTACATCTCCTAACCCACCATGCATGCTCTTCCATTTTTCGATAAACCCAATTAAGTATCATTGTTAATATATGTTAAAACATTAGTTAACTAGTATTGAAAGAAAGTTGTTAAAGAAAAGTTAGAATGGAAGAGGAATGAAAAAGAAGTTATAGGTTCCTGAAAACCATATAGTCCGATGAGTCTGAGAGAAGATCTCTGCTTCTCTGGCAATGATCTGCATACCTCACGATTCGAATCTCTGACCTCTCTCCCCCACACTCACACGTCCTAACTCCTATCTTCACAAAACCAATGGTCAAAGACACATCACAAACAAACACACAAAACAAAGCAATTTGCCTAATTTCTAACTGCAAATAAGTGCAAAGTGGAAAATAAAAAAAAAAAGAAGAAAGAAAGGTGTTGAGATTTGAAACTTTTCACGGTGATGGTGTAAAGTTGATGGAAGAGAGCAAGGTCAGAAAGGTTGTCTTTGGAATTTGAAGCGCCTAAGACAAGTAGCTAGATCTGGCTGTTGTTGTTGCTGCTCGTGCTCAATCGTACGAACACTGTTTACCTGAATTACCAATTTTGCATATCAATCTTAGCTTTGGAACTTATTAAGATTTTGGTGACTCTGTCAAAACACAAATCAACCACAATAACAAGTGCTGCTGCAGATACCTTTGTCTTTCTTTTGTCAGCCTTCTCTCTCATCACTATCTATCTATCTATCCTCCTTCCTTCCAAAAACAATGGCACGCACTACCAAATTCACTCAAAACATTATACAAGTCAACATTTCATAGACAAAATATTTTCCATCTACCCTTCAATTATTTTAATCCATTCCTTTCTGCTAATGTCAAAACATTCTTTCAATTCACTTCATACTGCACAACATGTCAACTCATTTCCATTACCAACGTTAACAATATTGCAAATAAGATTCTTCAAATCATAAACCCTTTCAACCCTTTTAAGTTTTAAGTTTTGATGATGATAAATAATCTAAATGTCTTATATATTTAACTATGATTAAATTATTTGAATCTTTTAATATTGTTTTTATGACAGCTGAAATAGACATTAAATTATACAATGTCTTCATGATAGATAGACGGTCTAACAGATCACATAATCTTAATTTGATAATTGAAGTTATTAACAAATCGTAAAAATTAAATGCTTTCTAGATAAATTTTAAGTATTGAAAAGATTCTTAACTGTTATCAAATCTATGATGAATATTTTTCATTGCCAAGGATCCTCCTATAAAGAAAAAAAAGTTATGTGATTATGTTGTGATTAATGATTATATATAAGATGGCAAAATTCATAATAATATTTAAAATAAATTTATTTAGATTAATGATCATATATTTAAATGTTGTCTGAGTTGTTTCATAACAAAACATTTGAAGAATCATATTATATATTTTCATATTAAGTTTCAATGACAAACGAAATTGAAGATTCTTATGGAAGACAATTTGAAGATCCAAAGCAAAGTCAACAATTAATAAATATAGAGTTGGAAAAGTTATTTTAACAAATCTATATAAAGAGTTATAGAGCTATAGGAAGAATATACAAGTGTAATATACCATTATTTCAAGCTTATATAAATTTTACGTCTTTTTCTTTTTTATAAATAAGCAATAACCTTTGTAATGTTTTGAATTGTGAAAATTAACATTGTAAACTTTAGTTGTTCTCTTTATAAGAATGTTCTTATTTTTTTTTTAGAGGTCTTAATTTGAATGAGAGATTAAGAAGATTTAAACTAAGAATGGTTACTGTACTTTTGAGAATTAGGAGTAACTCATAAATTCACTTGTAAATCACAAGTGTTTGGTGTACTTAGATAATCAATTGATTATTAGAAAAATATCTTAAATATACCGTTTCAAGAAAAACTTAAGGTGAACAAGAAAAATTGTGACATTACAATTATATGGAACATTATATAATAAAGAAGTCATCAAATATATAATATGATAAAACAGTTAGGAGACTTATAATTAAAGGTTAAGTTTTTACCTTCATCCTTCAAGATAGTTAAGAAATTCAAACTTCTACATATTAAAGTTTGGTTAAATACATTCAGTGGTCCCTATTTTTTCTGGTTTTCTTTAATTAGGTCCCCGTTTTTTAAAAATGATAAATTTAGTCCTTGAATTTGAAAAATCAAACCAATCAAGGACATTCCGTTGCAAGAGTAGCTGTCATGCTGCATACAGATGACACATAATGTGTTTATGACGTGGATTTAAATGATTTGTTTATGCATAAAATTGAAGAAGCACGTGATTTCAGTGGTTTCTTATTTTTAAAGTTTAATCAGAAACAAAACTTTGACATCACCAGAGCAAGGAACCCAGAGCCAATGTCATCAAGTCTAAAACGAGTCCAAATCGGTGTCCGCCATTGCAGACCACTTTTAAGATGGAAACCACCACAAAGAATCCCAAACCCCAATAAAAAACACAACTAAATCAAGAAACAAGATTTCCCATACCAGAATTCTCATTTTGCAATTTCAGAAACCCTAAACCCCAAAAGTTTCATTTCATAACCATCAAGAATCACAGTCATGAATAACAGAGGCAAAAGGAAACCTTAAATTGTAACTCGGAACCCTAATCCTAAATCAAAACCCTTGCTACATCATCGCCGGAAAATCAATCCTACCACTGCAACACTCACCTTGCCACGAGAAGGGAGAACACGCCCTACCAACCGGAATTCGTATCCCCTTCCTGTAAAATCCCATGCAGAACCAAGAAAAAGATAAAGAATGGGGTAACGCCTACTCTCTCTGCCACATGAACTCACACTAGGTCGAAAGGAGGAACGAAAACCTCCTAACCATGGTTCACTGCACGATAGCGAACCTCGCCTGAAACACGCCTTCCCAGCATCATCGCCATGCCGTCAACACACCCTGGATAATCCTCCAAGTTGGTTTGTCCATTGTTATATTCAACACCCATGATGAAGAGAAAAGGAAAAAGCTTGAAGCTTCTGATTAATGGATCAAAACAAAAGAAAGGAAGAGAACCTATTGTTTGCAAGAGAAGCACTCAAAGATTTGGGGGGAAATCAAATCTGAGGTTCATGAATAGTCAGTATCAGGAAATTAATTTAGGGTTCAAAATCTGATTGGGATTTTAGAATAATTAAAAGTAATTAAAGAGAAAATTACTCACCCTAAACCCTTTCCCCAATTTCCCCAATTCTTTTACCTTTACCTTTAAAGAAACCACTCAAATCATGTGCTTCTTCCAATTTTATGCATAAACAAATCATTTAAGTCCATGTCATAAACACATTATGTGCCATATGTCTGCAGTATGACAGCTACTCTTGTCAGCAAAGTCCATATTTAACGTCGTCCAAGGAAGTTAACGGAATGTCCTTGATTGGTTTGATTTTTCAAATTCAGGGACTAAATTGATCATTTTTAAAAAATGGAAACCTAATTGAAGAAAACCAGCAAAAATAGGGACCACTGAATGTAATTAACCTTAAAGTTTTTCAAAATAACATAGAGCAAATGGAAATCCTAAGAAGACTAGGTTGCAGCTTCATTTTCTTCCAAAGTAGTCTCCAGGGAACCTCCTCGACATCTGCTCCCATCCAAGTGAATGATCATTGCAAAAGAAAGACATATACAACAAGACACAACACAAACAAGCAAGGGTGAGCTAATTATATAAAAAGCATACAACATAAGAACGTATACATACTAGACTTAACTTAAAACAAACAAGAGTAAACTTCATTCAAGCAAGGTAAAATACACACATCCTAACATGTTATATTCTAGACTTGACTCGTCCGGACTTTAGAATGATAGTCGAGTTATGGACGATCATGCACCTGTGGTGGCTTATGATACTTGGGTTCCCCACCCTGCCATACTCACAAGGTTAGCTTGTTTCGTGCCTTGGAGCATACTAGAAGCCTCCAAGACTAAGACCTCCTGCTACTCCTCACCACATGGTTCGATCCTCTCTACGTGAGAAGAAAGACCATTGGAGCGTCAGGAAGACCCCTAAGACTAAACTCCTACTTTCATTCTAAACACTAAGAATCTCACCGAGAGGTTCTACATTGAAACTACCATGAGCAAGCTTGAAATCCTGTTTCATTCCTTCCCAAATCACATACCTTTGTACCATAATCAAATCACATGTTTAAGCTCTAAAAGATCACATCATAAGTATTGAAGCATGCTCCACAACCAAAAGAATTTCATCACAATTCAATGCAACCAAACTCAAAGAATGTAGACTAGACACAACACCTTTCGCTAGGCACACCCCATTCGCACTGTGAATCCAAGAGGATTCGCATAGCACACACCTAACTCTCGCCTTGCATAACGCACCAAAGCCACATAGCGAGAGAGCTTGGATAGAGAGCTACTCCCTGGAGCGACTAGCTATGCGAGACCATTCGCATAGCGAGTCTACATGACCTGCAGAACGTCAGTTTTGTAGAATCATGCAACTCATGTACCTCCAACCACTTTCAACCCTTTAACCTAACTTCTAACACTCATAATTCATGATATGGACCATTTAAACACGTTTATGTTAATTTTAACTATTATATAGTGATTCTAAAGTAATTTAGACTTGAATTCAGTTCTAAAACATCAAATGAAAAAGAAAACCCTCAAAATTTAACACAAAATGAAACTTAATTAAATGAAAGAATAAAAAAATCAAATGAAACAAAGACAAAAAGAAATTTGAAAACAAAATAGTAATTAAACCTATAGACTTTATACAGTGTCTAGTAGGCTTAGATAAGGAAAAGAATAATTTTTAATACTTGTAATCTAAATTGGTTGAATAAGAAAATCAGTAAGTTAGAAAAAAACAAAAGTAATCATCAAAGTTGAGATTTAACTTGTTTTTCTCAACTTACGTCAAGCTTATCTAAAATAGAAGTGATTGGTGGTAAAGCAAGATTAAAGCAAACATGAAGTTGTACTGTGCTGAGCATGTATATAAGTTGTCAGTGGGTCAAAATTAGTTTGAATTTGGTGGTTAAAGGATGGGAATAGAAATTGTCCATTGTTGCTTTTACAAAAATAATGATAAAAAGCAACGTTAACATCATCATTATTTCATTTGTCTAGAAGAAAAATGGAGTTTGATTTTATGCATTGTCCAATCCCCAT
Organism: Vigna radiata var. radiata; assembly: GCF_000741045.1. NCBI lineage: Eukaryota > Viridiplantae > Streptophyta > Magnoliopsida > Fabales > Fabaceae > Vigna > Vigna radiata. The sequence goes on from NW_014541783.1 coordinate 576,359, forward strand.
CACCTACCTGTGAGGAACGTAGTGCAAGGCCCTTAAAATATTTAAGGCTATTGGGCCTCTGAAAAGATCCCAGACCCATTCGTATTGGGCACATGGCCAAGAGAGGGGTCCCTTCCCTTAGCTTCAGAAATTCATTTCTCCATTTTCTTTTCTCTCTCAAGAACAGAAACCTTGCCCTAACTCAAGCTCTCACTTCTCTCTAGATTTCCAGCATATTCCACCGTTAGAG